>NC_056441.1:10287249-10364749 GCF_018296145.1 Oncorhynchus tshawytscha | reverse complement strand
ACGGATTATAATGCTGTGTTCATGATCAAGTAGGAAGGTGTTAATTACCAGTTGTAAAGTCACAAATACCAGTTGGATGCATTCACGTGCTTTGAACTCATTGAGAAATGCTGATTGGCTAATGGCCAACAAGCTGCAGCAACCATAAACTAAAGGTACAGCTATCATGCTTGTAAACAAATTATATTATTTGTTTACAGTGTAAAAAAAAAAATGTATGAATAGTTTGCTTTCTATAAATAATGTGTTTTGTTGTTGCATTTAACTGACAAAATCTTACTGCTGAGTTTCCCATCAGTAATTACCAGTAATTACCAGTAATGACCTTTCTCCCTTTCCCTCTCCAGGAGCTGTTCTACGAGGACAGGCACTACCACGAACACTGTTTCCGTTGTTTGCGCTGTGACCGCTCGCTGGCAGACGAGCCCTTCACCAGCCAGGAGGAGGCGCTGCTGTGCAACGACTGCTACCACAATGAGTTCTCGTCCAAGTGTGTGGCCTGCGACAAGACCGTAATGCCAGGTACCCACACCTGCTACTGCTTCCCTTGAGTAGCAGAAACGTCGAAACTCCCAAAAACGTGCGGGGATACATGACAACACCCTTTCGTCCTACTGAGCTGAGCCGAGCTGTACTGCGCTGACCTGGTTACCTATCCATCATAGTTGCCGTGACATAAAAAATGGCCTGCTTTGGCCTCAGTTACTCAACTGCTGTTCTCACACCTATCACAGACAGGAGTTTAACCACTGTCATGACTTTTGACTAAGCAGCTCTCTCTCTGTCAACGTCACACAAGTATAAGACATAGGCGTTTTCACAAGCAGTCGCGGAAGGCATAGCCGTATGGGCCTGGTCAGAAGTGGTGCCCTACGTAGGGAATAGGGTGCCATTTGGGACGCAGTCTAATGTATTTTTGTGGTTGAGCTGGGTGTGACACAGCTTGGATGTGATTGTGATTGTCTGCTCATTTGACCGAAAGTACCTCTCAGTTGACTTCTGGCCCAACGGTCTTTGTGACGGCATGGCAGTGTTACACCACCAGCAGGGGCTGGACAGGACAGGGCTGGAAATGACACAGGATTCAATCTGGACAGGCCAGATTGGGGGTTATTTCTCCACAGTTTCTGTACAACTGAGCACTGAGTAGTCGTTTTGGCTCGTTTCTATGGTCTACCGCAGTTGAACACTACACTGCCTCCTCGCCCCTCTTAAAAATGCAGCCAATTGCGATTGCACTGGCCGACCTCCCCACGTGCGCATTTCAGTTCCCAAAGCTCGTAAAACAAAAGGCAATAATTAAGAGATCTGATGTTCATTTTCATAGGCATGGCTCGCTGTTTATTTTGGCTACTTTTATTGCCTACTTGGAGGAAGTGTTTATTTGTGGGGGACGCTTAAAGTCAGAAGTTTAAATAAAGTACGAATAATATTACTGGATGTTTGGATGGTGTTACAGCAGGTCAGACTGGATGGTGTTACAGCAAGTCAGACTGGATGGTGTTATAGCAGGTCAGACTGGATGGTGTTACAGCAGGTCAGACGGGATGGTGTTATAGCAGGTCAGACTGGATGGTGTTACAGCAGGTCAGACTGGATGGTGTTACAGCAAGTCAGACTGGATGGTGTTATAGCAAGTCAGACTGGATGGTGTTACAGCAAGTCAGACTGGATGGTGTTACAGCAGGTCAGACTGGATGGTGTTATAGCAAGTCAGACTGGATGGTGTTACAGCAAGTCAGACTGGATGGTGTTACAGCAGGTCAGACTGGATGGTGTTACAGCAAGTCAGACTGGATGGTGTTACAGCAAGTCAGACTGGATGGTGTTATAGCAAGTCAGACTGGATGGTGTTACAGCAGGTCAGACTGGATGGTGTTACAGCAGGTCAGACTGGATGGTGTTACAGCAAGTCAGACTGGATGGTGTTATAGGAAGTCAGACTGGATGGTGTTATAGCAAGTCAGACTGGATGGTGTTATAGCAAGTCAGACTGGATGGTGTTATAGCAAGTCAGACTGGATGGTGTTACAGCAAGTCAGACTGGATGGTGTTACAGCAAGTCAGACTGGATGGTGTTACAGCAGGTCAGACTGGATGGTGTTATAGCAAGTCAGACTGGATGGTGTTATAGCAAGTCAGACTGGATGGTGTTATAGCAAGTCAGACTGGATGGTGTTATAGCAGGTCAGACTGGATGGTGTAATAGTAAGTCAGACTGGATGGTGTTATAGCAAGTCAGACTGGATGGATTTATAGCAAGTCAGACTGGATGTTGTTATAGCAAGTCAGACTGGATGGTGTTTTTGCAAGTCAGACTCAATGGTGTTACAGCAAGTCAGACTGGATGGTGTTACAGCAAGTCAGACTGGATGGTGTCACAGCAGGTCAGACTGGATGGTGTTATAGCAGGTCAGACTGGATGGTGTTATAGCAGGTCAGACTGGATGGTGTTATAGCAGGTCAGACTGGATGGTGTTACAGCAGGTCAGAGTGGATGGTGTTATAGCAAGTCAGACTGGATGGTGTTATAGCAGGTCAGACTGGATGGTGTTACAGCAAGTCAGACTGGATGGTGTTACAGCAAGTCAGACTGGAGGGTGTTACAGCAAGTCAGACTGGATGGTGTCACAGCAGGTCAGACTGGATGGTGTTATAGCAAGTCAGACTGGATGGTGTTATAGCAAGTCAGACTGGATGGTGTTATAGCAGGTCAGACTGGATGGAGTTATTCCAAGTCAGACTGGATGGTGTTATAGCAAGCCAGACTGGATGGTGTTACAGCAAGTCAGACTGGATGGTGTTACAGCAAATCAGACTGGATGGTGTTACAGCAAGTCAGACTGGATGGTGTTATAGCAAGTCAGACTGGATGGTGTTACAGCAGGTCAGACTGGATGGTGTTATAGCAAGTCAGGACTGGATGGTGTTATAGCAAGTCAGGACTGGATGGTGTTACAGCAAGTCAGGACTGGATGGTGTTACAGCAAGTCAGACTGGATGGTGTTACAGCAAGTCAGACTGGATGGTGTTACAGCAAGTCAGACTGGATGGTGTTATAGCAAGTCAGACTGGATGGTGTTACAGCAGGTCAGACTGGATGGTGTTACAGCAGGTCAGACTGGATGGTGTTACAGCAAGTCAGACTGGATGGTGTTATAGCAAGTCAGACTGGATGGTGTTATAGCAAGTCAGACTGGATGGTGTTATAGCAAGTCAGACTGGATGGTGTTATAGCAAGTCAGACTGGATGGTGTTACAGCAGGTCAGACTGGATGGTGTTACAGCAAGTCAGACTGGATGGTGTTACAGCAAGTCAGACTGGATGGTGTTATAGCAAGTCAGACTGGATGGTGTTACAGCAAGTCAGACTGGATGGTGTTATAGCAAGTCAGACTGGATGGTGTTATAGCAGGTCAGACTGGATGGTGTAATAGCAAGTCAGACTGGATGGTGTTATAGCAAGTCAGACTGGATGGAGTTATAGCAAGTCAGACTGGATGTTGTTATAGCAAGTCAGAATGGATGGTGTTATAGCAAGTCAGACTGGATGTTGTTACAGCAAGTCAGACTGGATGGTGTTACAGCAAGTCAGACTGGATGGTGTCACAGCAGGTCAGACTGGATGGTGTTATAGCAGGTCAGACTGGATGGTGTTATAGCAGGTCAGACTGGATGGTGTTATAGCAGGTCAGACTGGATGGTGTTACAGCAGGTCAGACTGGATGGTGTTATAGCAAGTCAGACTGGATGGTGTTATAGCAGGTCAGACTGGATGGTGTTACAGCAAGTCAGACTGGATGGTGTTACAGCAAGTCAGACTGGATGGTGTTACAGCAAGTCAGACTGGATGGTGTCACAGCAGGTCAGACTGGATGGTGTTATAGCAAGTCAGACTGGATGGTGTTATAGCTCAGACTGGATGGTGTTATAGCAGGTCAGACTGGATGGAGTTATTCCAAGTCAGACTGGATGGTGTTATAGCAAGCCAGACTGGATGGTGTTACAGCAAGTCAGACTGGATGGTGTTACAGCAAGTCAGACTGGATGGTTTTATAGCAAGTCAGACTGGATGGTGTTACAGCAGGTCAGACTGGATGGTGTTACAGCAGGTCAGACTGGATGGTGTTATAGCAAGTCAGGACTGGATGGTGTTATAGCAAGTCAGGACTGGATGGTGTTACAGCAAGTCAGGACTGGATGGTGTTACAGCAAGTCAGACTGGATGGTGTTACAGCAAGTCAGACTGGATGGTGTTACAGCAAGTCAGACTGGATGGCGTTATGACTGGATGGTGTTACATAGCAAGTCAGACTGGATGGTGTTACAGCAGGTCAGACTGGATGGTGTTATAGCAAGGTCAGACTGGATGGTGTTATAGCAAGTCAGGACTGGATGGTGTTATAGCAAGTCAGGACTGGATGGTGTTATAGCAAGTCAGACTGGATGGTGTTATAGCAAGTCAGACTGGATGGTGTTATAGCAAGTCAGACTGGATGGTGTTATTGCATTTCAGACTGGATGGTGTTACAGCAAGTCAGACTGGATGGTGTTATAGCAAGTCCGACTGGATGGTGTTATAGCAAGTCAGGACTGGATGGTGTTACAGCAAGTCAGACTGGATGGTGTTACAGCAAGTCAGACTGGATGGTGTTACAGCAAGTCAGACTGGATGGTGTTACAGCAAGTCAGACTGGATGGTGTCACAGCAGGTCAGACTGGATGGTGTTATAGCAGGTCAGACTGGATGGTGTTATAGCAGGTCAGACTGGATGGTGTTATAGCAGGTCAGACTGGATGGTGTTATAGCAGGTCAGACTGGATGGTGTTACAGCAGGTCAGACTGGATGGTGTTATAGCAAGTCAGACTGGATGGTGTTATAGCAGGTCAGACTGGATGGTGTTATAGCAAGTCAGACTGGATGGTCTTATAGCAGGTCAGACTGAACGGTGTTACAGCAAGTCAGACTGGATGGTGTTACAGCAAGTCAGACTGGATGGTGTTACAGCAAGTCAGACTGGATGGGGTTACAGCAAGTCAGGACTGGATGGTGTTATAGCAAGTCAGACTGGATGGTGTTATAGCAAGTCAGGACTGGATGGTGTTACAGCAAGTCAGACTGGATGGTGTTATAGCAGGTCAGACTGGATGGTGTTATAGCAGGTCAGACTGGATGGTGTTATAGCAAGTCAGACTGGATGGTGTTATAGCAAGTCAGACTGGATGGAGTTATAGCAAGTCAGACTGGATGGTGTTACAGCAAGTCAGACTGGATGGTGTTACAGCAAGTCAGACTTGATGGTGTTACAGCAAGTCAGACTGGATGGTGTTATAGCAAGTCAGACTGGATGGTGTTACAGCAGGTCAGACTGGATGTTGTTATAGCAGGTCAGACTGGATGGTGTTATAGCAAGTCAGGACTGGATGGTGTTACAGCAAGTCAGGACTAGATGGTGTTATAGCAAGTCAGACTGGATGGTGTTATAGCAAGTCAGACTGGATGGTGTTTTTGCAAGTCAGACTGGATGGTGTTACAGTAAGTCAGACTGGATGGTGTTATAGCAAGTCCGACTGGATGGTGTTATAGCAAGTCAGGACTGGATGGTGTTACAGCAAGTCAGACTGGATGGTGTTACAGCGAGTCAGACTGGATGGTGTTACAGCAAGTCAGACTGGATGGTGTTACAGCAAGTCAGACTGGATGGTGTCACAGCAGGTCAGACTGGATGGTTTTATAGCAGGTCAGACTGGATGGTGTTATAGCAGGTCATACTGGATGGTGTTATAGCAGGTCAGACTGGATGGTGTTACAGCAGGTCAGACTGGATGGTGTTATAGCAAGTCAGACTGGATGGTGTTACAGCAAGTCAGACTGGATGGTGTTACAGCAAGTCAGACTGGATGGTGTCACAGCAGGTCAGACTGGATGGTGTTATAGCAACTCAGACTGGATGGTGTTATAGCAAGTCAGACTGGATGGTGTTATAGCAAGTCAGACTGGATGGTGTTATAGCAGGTCAGACTGGATGGTGTTATAGCAAGTCAGACTGGATGGTGTTACAGCAAGTCAGACTGGATGGTGTTATAGCAAGTCAGACTGGATGGTGTTACAGCAAGTCAGACTGGATGGTGTTATGGTGTTACAGAAAGTCAGACTGGATGGTGTTATAGCAAGTCAGACTGGATGGTGTTATAGCAGGTCAGACTGGATGGTGTTATAGCAAGTCAGACTGGATGGTCTTATAGCAGGTCAGACTGAACGGTGTTACAGCAAGTCAGACTGGATGGTGTTACAGCAAGTCAGACTGGATGGTGTTACAGCAAGTCAGACTGGATGGGGTTACAGCAAGTCAGGACTGGATGGTGTTATAGCAAGTCAGACTGGATGGTGTTATAGCAAGTCAGGACTGGATGGTGTTACAGCAAGTCAGGACTGGATGGTGTTACAGCAAGTCAGACTGGATGGTGTTATAGCAGGTCAGACTGGATGGTGTTATAGCAGGTCAGACTGGATGGTGTTATAGCAAGTCAGACTGGATGGTGTTAGTTGGATAGCAAGTCAGACTGGATGGTGTTACAGCAAGTCAGACTGGATGGTGTTACAGCAAGTCAGACTGGATGGTGTTACAGCAAGTCAGACTGGATGGTGTTATAGCAAGTCAGACTGGATGGTGTTATAGCAGGTCAGACTGGACTGGATGTTGTTATAGCAGTCAGACTGGATGGTGTTATAGCAAGTCAGGACTGGATGGTGTTACAGCAAGTCAGGACTAGATGGTGTTATAGCAAGTCAGACTGGATGGTGTTATAGCAAGTCAGACTGGATGGTGTTTTTGCAAGTCAGACTGGATGGTGTTACAGCAAGTCAGACTGGATGGTGTTATAGCAAGTCCGACTGGATGGTGTTATAGCAAGTCAGGACTGGATGGTGTTACAGCAAGTCAGACTGGATGGTGTCACAGCAGGTCAGACTGGATGGTGTTATAGCAGGTCAGACTGGATGGTGTTACAGCAAGTCAGACTGGATGGTGTCACAGCAGGTCAGACTGGATGGTTTTATAGCAGGTCAGACTGGATGGTGTTATAGCAGGTCAGACTGGATGGTGTTATAGCAGGTCAGACTGGATGGTGTTATAGCAGGTCAGACTGGATGGTGTTATAGCAAGTCAGACTGGATGGTGTTACAGCAAGTCAGACTGGATGGTGTCACAGCAGGTCAGACTGGATGGTGTTATAGCAACTCAGACTGGATGGTGTGGATACAGCAAGTCAGACTGGATGGTGTTATAGCAGGTCAGACTGGATGGTGTTACAGCAAGTCAGACTGGATGGTGTTATAGCAAGCCAGACTGGATGGTGTTACAGCAAGTCAGACTGGATGGTGTTATAGCAGGTCAGACTGGATGGTGTTACAGCAAGTCAGACTGGATGGTGTTACAGAAAGCCAGACTGGATGGTGTTATAGCAAGTCAGACTGGATGGTGTTATAGCAAGTCAGACTGGATGTTGTTATAGCAAGTCAGACTGGATGGTGTTACAGCAAGTCAGACTGGATGGTGTTTTTGCAAGTCAGACTGGATGGTGTTACAGCAAGCCAGACTGGATGGTGTTATAGCAAGTCAGACTGGATGGTGTTACAGCAAGTCAGACTGGATGGTGTTACAGCAAGTCAGACTGGATGCTGTTATAGCATGTCAGACTGGATGGTGTTATAGCAAGTCAGACTGGATGCTGTTATAGCATGTCAGACTGGATGGTGTTATAGCAAGTCAGGATTGGATGGTGTTACAGCAAGTCAGACTGGATGGTGTTATAGCAAGTCAGGACTGGATGGTGTTACAGCAAGTCAGACTGGATGGTGTTACAGCAAGTCAGACTGGATGCTGTTATAGCATGTCAGACTGGATGGTGTTATAGCAAGTCAGGATTGGATGGTGTTATAGCAAGTCAGACTGGATGGTGTTATAGCAAGTCAGGACTGGATGGTGTTACAGCAAGTCAGACTGGATGGTGTTACAGCAAGTCAGACTGGATGGTGTTACAGCAAGTCAGACTGGATGGTGTTACAGCAAGTCAGACTGGATGGTGTTACAGCAAGTCAGACTGGATTGTGTCACAGCAGGTCAGACTGGATGGTGTTATAGCAGGTCAGACTGGATGGTGTTATAGCAGGTCAGACTGGATGGTGTTACAGCAGGTCAGACTGGATGGTGTTATAGCAAGTCAGACTGGATGGTGTTATAGCAAGTCAGACTGGATGGTGTTATAGCAGATCAGACTGGATGGTGTTATAGCAAGTCAGACTGGATGGTGTTATAGCAAGTCAGACTGGATGGTGTTATAGCAAGTCAGACTGGATGTTGTTACATCAAGTCAGACTGGATGGTGTTACAGCAAGTCAGACTGGATGGTGTTACAGCAAGTCAGACTGGATGGTGTCACAGCAGGTCAGACTGGATGGTGTTATAGCAGGTCAGACTGGATGGTGTTACTGCAGGTCAGACTGGATGGTGTTATAGCAAGTCAGACTGGATGGTGTTACAGCAAGTCAGACTGGATGGTGTCACAGCAGGTCAGACTGGATGGTGTAATAGCAAGTCAGACTGGATGGTGTTATAGCAAGTCAGACTGGATGGTGTTATAGCAGGTCAGACTGGATGGTGTTATAGCAAGTCAGACTGGATGGTGTTATAGCAAGTCAGACTGGATGGTGTTATAGCAAGTCAGACTGGATGGTGTTACAGCAAGTCAGACTGGATGGTGTTATAGCAAGTCAGACTGGATGGTGTTACAGCAAGTCAGACTGGATGGTGATGGTGTTACAGCAAGTCAGACTGGATGGTGTTACAGCAAGTCAGACTGGATGGTGTTATAGCAAGTCAGACTGGATGGTGTTACAGCAGGTCAGACTGGATGGTGTTACAGCAGGTCAGACTGGATGGTGTTATAGCAAGTCAGGACTGGATGGTGTTACAGCAAGTCAGGACTGGATGGTGTTATAGCAAGTCAGCTGGATGGTGTTACAAGTCAGACTGGATGGTGTTACAGCAAGTCAGTCAGACTGGATGGTGTTACAGCAAGTCAGACTGGATGGTGTTACAGCAAGTCAGACTGGATGGTGTTATAGCAGGTCAGACTGGATGGTGTTATAGCAGGTCAGACTGGATGGTGTTATAGCAGGTCAGACTGGATGGTGTTATAGCAGGTCAGACTGGATGGTGTTATAGCAGGTCAGACTGGATGGTGTTATAGCAAGTCAGACTGGATGACTCAGACTGGATGGTGTTATAGCAAGTCAGACTGGATGGTGTTATAGCAAGTCAGACTGGATGGTGTTACAGCAAGTCAGACTGGATGGTGTTACAGCAAGTCAGACTGGATGGTGTTACAGCAAGTCAGACTGGATGGTGTTACAGCAAGTCAGACTGGATGGTGTTACAGCAAGTCAGACTGGATTGTGTCACAGCAGGTCAGACTGGATGGTGTTATAGCAGGTCAGACTGGATGGTGTTACTGCAGGACTGGATGGTGTTATAGCAAGTCAGACTGGATGGTGTTACAGCAGCAAGTCAGACTGGATGGTGTTACAGCAAGTCAGACTGGATGGTGTTACTGCAGGTCAGACTGGATGGTGTTATAGCAAGTCAGACTGGATGGTGTTACAGCAAGTCAGACTGGATGGTGTTACAGCAGGTCAGACTGGATGGTGTAATAGCAAGTCAGACTGGATGGTGTTATAGCAAGTCAGACTGGATGGAGATATAGCAAGTCAGACTGGATGGTGTTACAGCAAGTCAGACTGGATGGTGTTATAGCAAGTCAGACTGGATGGTGTTACAGCAAGTCAGACTGGATGGTGTTACAGCAAGTCAGACTGGATGGTGTTACAGCAAGTCAGACTGGATGGTGTTACAGCAAGTCAGACTGGATGGTGTTATAGCAAGTCAGACTGGATGGTGTTACAGCAGGTCAGACTGGTTGGTGTTACAGCAGGTCAGACTGGATGGTGTTATAGCAAGTCAGGACTGGATGGTGTTACAGCAAGTCAGGACTGGATGGTGTTATAGCAAGTCAGGACTGGATGGTGTTACAGCAAGTCAGACTGGATGGTGTTACAGCAAGTCAGACTGGATGGTGTTACAGCAAGTCAGACTGGATGGTGTTACAGCAAGTCAGACTGGATGGTGTTACAGCAGGTCAGACTGGATGGTGTTATAGCAGGTCAGACTGGATGGTGTTATAGCAGGTCAGACTGGATGGTGTTATAGCAGGTCAGACTGGATGGTGTTACAGCAGGTCAGACTGGATGGTGTTATAGCAAGTCAGACTGGATGGTGTTATAGCAGATCAGACTGGATGGTGTTATAGCAAGTCAGACTGGATGGTGTTACAGCAAGTCAGACTGGATGGTGTTACAGCAAGTCAGACTGGATGGTGTTACAGCAAGTCAGACTGGATGGTGTCACAGCAGGTCAGACTGGATGGTGTTATAGCAAGTCAGACTGGATGGTGTTATAGCAAGTCAGACTGGATGGTGTTATAGCAGGTCAGACTGGATGGTGTAATAGCAAGTCAGACTGGATGGTTTTATAGCAAGTCAGACTGGATGGAGTTATAGCAAGTCAGACTGGATGGTGTTATTGCAAGTCAGACTGGATGGTGTTTTTGCAAGTCAGACTCGATGGTGTTACAGCAAGCCAGACTGGATGGTGTTATAGCAAGTCAGACTGGATGGTGTTACAGCAAGTCAGACTGGATGGTGTTATAGCAGGTCAGACTGGATGTTGTTACAGCAAGTCAGACTGGATGGTGTTTCAGAAAGTCAGACTGGATGGTGTTACAGCAAGTCAGACTGGATGCTGTTATAGCAAGTCAGACTGGATGGTGTTATAGCAGGTCAGACTGGATGGTGTAATAGCAAGTCAGACTGGATGGTGTTATTGCAAGTCAGACTGGATGGAGTTATAGCAAGTCAGACTCGATGGTGTTACAGCAAGTCAGACTGGATGGTGTTATAGCAAGTCAGACTGGATGGTGTTACAGCAGGTCAGACTGGATGGTGTTACAGCAGGTCAGACTGGATGGTGTTACAGCAGGTCAGACTGGATGGTGTTATAGCAAGTCAGACTGGATGGTGTTATAGCAAGTCAGACTGGATGGTGTTACAGCAAGTCAGGTGGTGTTATCAGACTGGAAGCAAGTCAGACTGGATGGTGTTATAGCAAGTCAGACTGGATGGTGTTTTTGCAAGTCAGACTGGATGGTGTTATGGTGTTACAGCAAGTCAGACTGGATGGTGTTATAGCAAGTCAGAGTGGATGGTGTTACAGCAAGTCAGACTGGATGGTGTTACAGCAAGTCAGACTGGATGGTGTCACAGCAGGTCAGACTGGATGGTGTTATAGCAGGTCAGACTGGATGGTGTTATAGCAGGTCAGACTGGATGGTGTTATAGCAGGTCAGACTGGATGGTGTTACAGCAGGTCAGACTGGATGGTGTTATAGCAAGTCAGACTGGATGGTGTTACAGCAAGTCAGACTGGATGTTGTTACAGCAAGTCAGACTGGATGGTGTTATAGCAAGTCAGACTGGATGGAGTTATAGCAAGTCAGACTGGATGGAGTTATAGCAAGTCAGACTGGATGGTGTTATAGCAAGTCAGACTGGATGGTGTTATAGCAGGTCAGACTGGATGGTGTTATAGCAGGTCAGACTGGATGGTGTTACAGCAAGTCAGACTGGATGGAGTTATAGCAAGTCAGACTGGATGGTGTTCAGGTTTTACTGAATTATCTGGTTTGGTAAAAAAAAAAAAACTTTATTTAACCTTGATTTTGTCAGATAGTCATATTTAGAACAAAGTATATGAGCCCTGAATTACAACAAAAAATACATGTCATAATATAAATCCAAAATGCAAGCAGAAAGAAAACCACAGTCATAAAAAACAAACACATTTATTAGTAGCAAGGTCCTCAATCAGAACCAGCTGTAGCAGTAGGTGTCAGAACTAGGAGATTACGCATACTGAGGTTTGACATTCTAACCCAGAACTCAAGTGGCTGACAAGGCACACAAACCGGTAGTTGTGATGACTACACAGGTGATGACTCTTGCAGACAGAGTGAATTATACCAAACCTGTCTGTGTCTCAATCTATGTCTCAATCTCAGTCTCAATCTCAATCTCTTTCTGTCTCAATCTCTGTCTCAGTCTGTCTCTGTCTGTCTCAGTCTCAGTCTGTCTCAATCTCAGTCTCAATCTATGTCTGTTTCAATCTCAGTCTGTCGCCATCTCTGTCTCCATCTCAGTCTCTGTCTCAGTCTCAGTCTCGATCTCAGTCTCAATCTCAGTCTCAATCTGTCTGTCTCAGTCTCAATCTCTGTCTGTCTCAATCTCTGTCTGTCTCAATCTCAGTCTCAATATATGTCTGTCTCAATCTCAGTCTGTCTCAGTCTCAATCTCAGTCTCAATCTCAGTCTCAATCTGTCTGTCTCAGTCTCAATATATGTCTGTCTCAATATATGTCTGTCTCAATCTCAGTCTGTCTCAGTCTCAGTCTGTCTCAATCTCAGTCTGTCTCAATCTCAGTCTGTCTCAGTCTCAATCTCTGTCTCAATCTCTGTCTCTGTCTCAATCTCTGTCTCAATATCTGTCTCAATCTCTGTCAGTCTCTGTCTCAATCTCAGTCTGTCTCTGTCTCAGTCTCAATCTATGTCTGTCTCAATCTCTGTCCCCATCTCTGTCTCAATCTCAATCTCAGTCTCAATCTCAGTCTCAATCTGTCTGTCTCAGTCTCAATCTCTGTCTGTCTCAATCTCAGTCTCAATATATGTCTGTCTCAATCTCAGTCTGTCTCTGTCTCAGTCTCAATCTATGTCTCAACCTCAGTCTGTCTCTGTCTCAGTCTCAATCTATGTCTCAATCTGTCTGTCTCAATCTCTGTCTCAGTCTCTGTCTCTGTCTCAGTCTGTCTCTGTCTCAGTCTCAATCTATGTCTGTCTCAATCTCAGTCTGTCTCCATCTCTGTCTCAATCTCAGCATCAGTCTCAGCCTCAGTCTCTGCCTCAGCCTCAATCTCTGTCTCAATCTCAGTCTGTCTCTGTCTCAATCTCAATCTCAGTCTCAATCTCAGTCTCAATCTGTCTGTCTCAGTCTCAATCTCTGTCTGTCTCAATCTCAGTCTCAATATATGTCTGTCTCAATCTCAGTCTGTCTCTGTCTCAGTCTCAATCTATGTCTCAACCTCAGTCTGTCTCTGTCTCAGTATCAATCTATGTCTCAATCTGTCTGTCTCAATCTCTGTCTCAGTCTCTGTCTCAATCTCAGTCTGTCTCAGTCTCAATCTATGTCTGTCTCAATCTCAGTCTGTCTCCATCTCTGTCTCCATCTCAGCCTCAATCTCAGCCTCAATCTCAGCCTCAGTCTCAGCCTCAATCTCAGTCTCAATCTCAGTCTCAATCTCAGTCTCAATCTGTCTGTCTCAATCTCTGTCTGTCTCAATCTCTGTCTGTCTCAATCTCAGTCTGTCTCTGTTTCAGTCTCAATCTATGTCTGTCTCAATCTATGTCTGTCTCAATCTCAGTCTGTCTCTGTTTCAGTCTCAATCTATGTCTGTCTCAATCTATGTCTGTCTCAATCTCAGTCTGTCTCCATCTCTGTCTCCATCTCTGTCTCCATCTCTGTCTCTGTCTCAATCTCAGTCTCAATCTCAGTCTCAATCTGTCTGTCTCAGTCTCAATCTCTGTCTGTCTCAATCCCTGTCTGTCTCAATCTCTGTCTGTCTCAATATATGTCTGTCTCAATCTCAGTCTGTCTCTGTCTTAGTCTGTCTCTGTCTCAGTCTCAATCTATGTCTCAATCTGTCTGTCTCAATCTCTGTCTGTCTCTGTCTCAGTCTCAATCTATGTCTGTCTCAATCTCAGTCTGTCTCAATCTCTGTCTCAATCTCAGTCTCAGTCTCAATCTCAGCCTCAGTCTCAGCCTCAGTCTCAATCTCAGTCTCAATCTGTCTGTCTCAGTCTCAATCTCTGTCTGTCTCAATATCTGTCTGTCTCAATCTCTGTCTGTCTCAATATATGTCTGTCTCAATCTCAGTCTGTCTCTGTCTTAGTCTGTCTCTGTCTCAGTCTCAATCTATGTCTCAATCTGTCTGTCTCAATCTCTGTCTGTCTCCATCTCAGTCTGTCTCTGTCTCAGTCTCAATCTATGTCTGTCTCAATCTCAGTCTGTCTCCATCTCTGTCTCCATCTCTGTCTCAATCTCTGTCTCAATCTCAGCCTCAGTCTCAGCCTCAGTCTCAATCTCAGTCTCAATCTCAGTCTCAATCTCAGTCTCAATCTCAGTCTCAGCCTCAATCTCAGTCTCAATCTGTCTGTCTCAGTCTCAATCTCTGTCTGTCTCAATCTCTGTCTGTCTCAATCTCTGTCTGTCTCAATCTCTGTCTGTCTCAATCTCTGTCTGTCTCTGTCTCAGTCTCAATCTGTCTGTCTCGATCTCTGTCTCAGTCTCTGTCTCAGTCTCTGTCTCTGTCTCAATCTCTGTCTCAATCTCTGTCTCAGTCTGTCTCAGTCTGTCTCAATCTCTGTCTCAATCTCTGTCTCAGTCTCCGTCTCAATCTCTGTCTCAATCTCTGTCTCGATCTCAATCTCTGTCTCAATCTCTGTCTGTCTCTGTCTCTGTCTCAATCTCTGTCTCAATCTCTGTCTCAGTCTCTGTCTCAGTCTCAGTCTCAGTCTCTGTCTCAGTCGGTCTCAGTCTCAATCTATGTCTCAGTCTCAATCTCTGTCTGTCTCTGTCTCAGTCTCAATCTCTGTCTCAATCTCTGTCTAAATCTCTGTCTCAATCTCTGTCTCAATCTCTGTCTCAGTCTCAATCTATGTCTGTCTCAATCGCAGTCTCAATCTCTGTCTCAGTCTCAATCTATGTCTCAGTCTCTCCCTTCCCCTCTCTCTCTCTCTCTCTCTCTCTCCTTCTCCCTCTGGCAGGCTCAAAGAAGTTGGAGTATGGGGGCTCTGCGTGGCACGAGGACTGCTTTGTGTGCCATGGCTGTGAGAAGCCCATCGGTGGCCAGTCCTTCATCCCCGACAAAGACGACTACTACTGTGTACCCTGCTACGAGGGCAGGTTCACCCCGCGATGCAGCCTCTGCAAAAAGGTGAACCAGGGTCTCCTCGAATCAACATGATCCTCTCCCTGTCACTGTTATTGACGTTCTCACGGTAGTAGATCGGTTTCTTGTGAAACCACTTTGTCCGATCAAGTCAGTAAGGTTGATGGGTATGTATCCTGCGTAGGCGCTGGCGACAGGAGGCGTCAGCTACAAAGATGAGACGTGGCACAAGGAGTGTTTGGTGTGCAACGGCTGTAAGAGCCCACTGGCGGGCCAGCCCTTCACCTCCCAGGGAGACACGCCCTACTGCGTCAAGTGCTTCAGCAGCCTCTACGCACAGAAGTGTGCCTCCTGTAACTCGCCCATCACAGGTCATGTCTTCTCCATTTCACTAGATAATATGGGTTGATTTGAAACACTCAAATGGCACCCTATTCCCTACTTACTGCACTTACACTGTGGCACTAAGTACCAGCCCAGGCAAAGACGCCCTGCATGCCAGAGCACAGACATACTGGAAATATACTGGTAGAGCCTGTGGCTGTTTAGAATGCCAGTGTTTCAACTGAACACAGAGAACTGGCAGGTGTTAATGGCTGATATTACAGCCAACCATAGAATTACTTAATGTTCAGAATGTCATTTCTTACTGCACACCTGTCAATCCAGGTGAGAGTCAATGTTCTCTATGTAGACATAGGCTACGTCCCACATGGCATCCGTTTCCCTTTGTAGTGCACTACTTTTGACCAGGGCCCATAGGACGCTGGTCAAAAGTAGTGCACTATATTGGAAATAGGGTGGCATTTGGGACGTACTCGTATGCTACTATACATGCTACGTGTTTTATTCCCTCCAGGCTTTGGCGAGGGGAAGTACATTTCTTTCCAGGATCGGCAGTGGCACCAGCCCTGCTTCAAGTGCTCCCACTGCTCTGTCTCTCTGGTTGGGTCCGGCTTCTTCCCTGACCGGGACCAGATCCTTTGCGGAGACTGCAACAACGACCAAGAAGACCAATGAGAAATCACTTTCTCTGTCCTTCAACTGTGCTTGACCAATCACAAATGTGCAGTTATAGCTATCCCGTTTGTAACACACAGCGGTGACATGACCACCATGACCACCTATCATACATTTAAGAGAGCCTCTAAACCTCAACCTATATTTAATACTACATCACCCTAAATATATACAGTACCAGTCAAACGTTTGGACACACCTACTCATTCAAGGGTTTTTCTTTATTTTTACTATTTTATACATTGTAGAATAATAGTGAAGACATCAAAACTATGAAATAACACATATGGAATAAACAAATCAAAATATTTCATATTTGAGATTCTTCAAAGTAGCCACCCTTTTCCTTGATGACAGCATTGCACACTTGGCATTCTCTCAACCAGCTTCATTAGGAATGCTTTTCCAACTCCAACAGCCTTGAAGTTCCTACATATGCTGAGCACTTGTTGGCTGCTTGTCCTTCACTCTCCGGTCCAACTCATCCTAAACCATCTCAATTGGTTGAGGTCGAGTGATTGTGGAGGCCAGGTCATCTGATGCAGCACTCCATCACTCTCCTTCTTGGTCAAATAGCCATTACACAGCCTGGAGGTGTATTTTGGGTCATTGTCCTGTTGAAAAACAAATGATTCTCCACTAAGCTCAAATCAGATGGGATGGCATATCGCTGCAGAATGCTGTGGTAGCCATGCTGATTAAGTGTGCCTTGAATTCAAAATAAATCACACACAGTGTCACCAGCAAAGCACCATCTCACCTCCTCCTCCATGCTTCACTGTGGGAACCACACATGCAGAGATCATCCGGTCACCTACTCTGTGTCTCACAAAGACACGGCGGTTGGAAACATAAATCTCAAATTTGGACTCATCAGTACCAAAGGACAGATTTCCACCAGTCTAATATCCATTGCTCGTGTTTCTTGGCCCAATCACGTCTCTTCTCATTGGTGTCCTTTAGTAGTGGTTTCTTTGCAGCAATTCGACCATGAAGGCCTGATTCACACAGTCTCCTCTGAACAGTTGATTTTGAGATGTGTCTATTACTTGAACTCTGTGAAGCATTTATTGGGCTACAATTTATGAGGCAGGTAACTCTAATGAACTTGTCCTCTGGAGCAGAGTTAACTCTGGGTCTTCCTTTCCTGTGGCGGTCCTCATGAGAGCCAGTTTCACCATAGCCCTTGATGGTTTTTGCAACTGCACATGAAACTTTCAAATATCTTGACATTTTCCAAGTTTGAATGACCACGTCTTAAAGTAATGATAGACTGTTGTTTCTCTTTGCTTATTTGATCTGTTCATACGATAATATGGACTTGGTCTTTTGCCAAGTAGGGCTATTGTAACGGCTGTTTGAAGAAGAGGACCAAGGTGCAGCGTGGTACGTGTTCATGATTTTTAATAAAACTGAACACTAGAACAAAAAAGAACAAAGCGGCACAAACAAAACAGTTCTGTCTGGTGCAGACACACAAAACAGAAAATAACTACCCACAAAACACAGGTGGGAAAAGGCTACCTAAGTATGGTTCTCAATCAGAGACAACGATAGACAGCTGCCTCTGATTGAGACCCACACCTGGCCAAACACACAGAAATAGAAAACATAGAACACAAAACATAGAATGCCCACCCCAACTCACGCCCTGACCAAACCAAAATAGAGACATAAAAGGATCTCTAAGGTCAGGGCGAGACAGCTATCTTCTGTATATCACCCATACCTTGTCACAGCACAACTGATTGGCTGAAACGCATTAAGAAGGATAGAAATTCCACAAATTAACTTTTAGCAAGGCACACGTTAATTGAAATGCATTCCAGGTGACTACCTCATGAAGCTGGTTGAGATAATGCCAAGAGTGTGTAAAGTTGTCATCAAGACAAAGGGTGGATACTTTGAAGAATCTCAAATGTAAAATATATTTTGATTTGTTTAACACTTTTTTGGTTACTACATGATTCCATATGTGTTATTTCATAGTTTTGATGTCTTCACTATTATTCTACAATGTAAAAAATAGTACAAATAAAGAAAAACCCTTGAATGAGTAGGTGTGTCCAAACTTTTGACCTGTACTGTATATATCTTAAAATATATAATACACATTTTTTTCAGTGTTGCATGTATGTCTATGTTGTTAAACTGATTTTCAAACATAAAAAGCACATTGAAATATATTTATAATGTAAACACTTGTTTTTTACCCAAAATATTTTTTTGCCCTTTTTCTTCCCAATTTCGTGGTATCCAAGTGGTAGTTACAGTCTTGTCTCAACACTGCAACTCCCGTACGGACTTGAGAGAAACGAAGGTCGAGAGCCGTGCGTCCTCCGAAACACAACCTAACCCAGCCGCACTGCTTCTTGACACAATGCCCACAACCTAGAAGCCAGCCGCACCAATGTGTCGGAGGAAACACCGTACACCTGGGGACTGTGTCAGCGTGCAATGCGCCCGACCCACCACAGGAGTCGCTAGAGTACTTGTAGGAATACATGAACTATTCGTATCCTAAAGGAGCTTACATATTAATGCAGCTGACCTGAGCTCTGCTGAAATATGGCATTAATGATGCACACACAGTCTGAACTAAATAGTGTCTTTAACAGCTGTATTTTATTGCAGCTATATCAAAAAGTATCAAACAGTCAATTATATTTCTTTGTATTATTTTATCACTTTCTTTCCTCTGTTTGCTGTATTGTAACCAGTAATATTACAACTCTAAACCAATCCAGTATGTACTGTAATAATAACCCTATTGGGTCAGAATACTGTGTCTGTAAAGGTGGGCCAAAATAAACACTTTGTAAGGCTTCTTTGAGGTGTGTTGTCTGCCAATGAGAACAGCCTTTGGACTACTGCGTACATTACACATTAATACTTTCCTTACTTAACCCCCGGTGTGAACAGATTTGATCATTTTTACAATGGTGTGGCGGTGCCAATGTGATGCCAGGCCAGGGTGGTGTCCAGTGCCCACTCCCTGGAATCCAGTGAAGGTTCAGGCAGACCAACACAAAAGCGTTGTAGCAGAGGACAAAGGCAAACTGTCCCAGAAGGCTGATTGAATCTTTATTTAGTCTGGAATGTAATTTTCCTCAAACTTCATAACAGGCTCTATATTTGCACCCATTGTTTTGGATTTCTATCACAAAATAAGTTACTTGCTAAAGCCTTGGCATTATGGAAACCGTAAGGCACTATGGAAAAGCCCATACTCTCCATTTGTACCTAAGAAGACTACATAGAGAACCGTTAAAGACATGCTCCGGAACTTTGGCGACTACTAGGTATTTTTTTTAAACCTACTGCTTTGATCTGGATGTGTCAATGTGTAGTTCATACATGCAGAAGTACTGTCTAATAGCTACTAAATCCCTAGGCCACTAAATCTAATAGCCACTAAATCCCTAGGAATTGTCTGTAGAGCTCCAAGACAGGATTGTGATCTACACATTAATTAATTAATTGATCAAGGGAAGGGTATTAAAAAATAAAAAACGTCTGCAGCATTAACGGTCCCCAAGAACACAGTGGCCTCCATCATTCTTAAATAGAAGAAGTTTGGAACAACCAAGACTTTTCCTACAGCTAGCTGCCCAGCCAAACTGAGCAATTGGGGAAGAAGGGCCTTGGTCAGGGAGGTGTCCTTCCAGAAGGACAACCGTCTCTGCAGCACTCCACCAATCAGGCCTTTATGGTAGAGGGGCCAGACGGAGACCACTCTTCAGTAAAAGGCACATGACAGCCTGCTTGGAGTTTGCCAAAAGTCACCTAAAGGACTCTCAGACCATGAGAAACAAGATTCTCTGGTCTGATGAAACCAAGATTGAACTATTTTGCCTGAATGCCAAACATCATGTCTGGAGGAAACCTGGCACCATCCCTACGGTAAAGCATGGTGGTGGCAGCATCATGCTGTGGGGATGTTTTTCAGTGGTACGGACTGGGAGATTAGTCAGGATCGAGGGAAAGATGAACGGAGCAAAGTACAGAGAGATCCTTGATTAAAACACTCTCCAGAGCGCTCAGGACCTCAGACTGGGGGCGAAGGTTCACCTTCCAACAGGACAACGATCCTAAGCACACAGCTAAGACAACGCAGGAGTGGCTTCGGGACATTTCTGAATGTCCTTGAGTGGCCCAACCAGAGCCTGGACTTGAACCCGATCGAACATCTCTGGAGAGACCTGAAAATAGAAGCCCAGCGACGCTCACCATCCAACCTGACAGAGCTTGAGAGGATCTGCAGAGAAGAATGAGAGAAACTCCCCAAATACAAGTGTGCCAAGCTTGTATAGTAGTGTCATACCCAAGAAGACGACTCGAGGCTGTAATCGCTGCAAAAAGTTATTCAACAAAGTACTGAGTAAAGAGTCTGAAAACGTATGTAAATGTGGTATTTGAGTAAAAAAATAAAAGTCAAGGGATTTGAATACTTTCCGAATGCACAGTACAAAGGTACCGGATAATCTCTTTAAAAAGAAATCTGTTGGTCACTGGGGTCAATAGCAAAACACAACACTGTTCACACATTAATAACAGGATTGACAGCCGTGTGTCTGTAGTAAATTAAACGATGGTTCACAGTAAGTGAGGGGCTATAACCTATGAAGTCACAAGGGCTTGAAGATACACCCTCTGGGAGCAGCAGACCAGTATCAGCACCCAGATTAATGCAGTGTGTACGCATCAGTCAAAAATGGGGGGGGAATAATCGGGATTTAGGTGGGGATTCAATCTGAGGCGCGTTGTATAGTCCCAGCCATACGTACGCATGGCATCATTTGCAGGTGTCTTAGCAGTGGATCATAACAGTGTAATAGATCATGCAACTCTCATCCAAAACAGATTTGTTTTGTTCCCATAATGCATTTGGACCCATATTAGAAACACCAACTGCGACACAAAAGCCTATCTATTAAATCAAGGGCACTGTTGTTTTTATATGTAGCTTTTCCCATGACTTCTCCTGGAACACGGCTGACCCTGTTTGGTCCCACAAGGACTATCAGCCAGGCCACACAACCCACTGAGATCTGTGCATCAGATCTGGCACTGGGGACTAGCAGTGAACAGGCCCCATTGAAAACTA
Organism: Oncorhynchus tshawytscha; assembly: GCF_018296145.1. Classification (NCBI taxonomy): domain Eukaryota; kingdom Metazoa; phylum Chordata; class Actinopteri; order Salmoniformes; family Salmonidae; genus Oncorhynchus; species Oncorhynchus tshawytscha. Next base: position 10,343,508 of record NC_056441.1, on the reverse strand, counting down.
CTATGCATCCCAAATGGCTCCCTATTCCCTATATACCGCACTACTTTATAGGGAATGTATAGGAAATAGGATGCCATTTGGGACGCATATATTGTCAACAGAGTTCTGCTGGTGGCAGCTGCAAAACAAATCACCACCCACGGGCCATTACATCACTGAGATTACAGGCCTCACATCACTTGAGATTACAGGCCTCACATCACTGTGATACAGGCCTCACATCACTGTGATACAGGCCTCACATCACTGTGATACAGGCCTCACATCACTGTGATACAGGTCTCACATCACTGTGATACAGGTCTCACATCACTGTGATACAGGTCTCACATCACTGTGATACAGGTCTCACATCACTGTGATACAGGCCTCACATCACTGAGATACAGGCCTCACATCACTGAGATACAGGCCTCACATCACTGTGATACAGGCCTCATATCACTGAGATTACAGGCCTCACATGTCACCACTCACAGGCCTCACATCACTGAGATACAGGCCTCACATCACTGAGATACAGGCCTCATATCACTGAGATTACAGGCCTCACATGTCACCACTCACAGGCCTCACATCACTGAGATACAGGCCCCACATGATACACTGGGTCTATAACAGGATAGAGCACAATATGCTGTAGGCTACTGGAATTAACCTCACAACACAGAAACAAATCTCAAGTGCACGCTGGCCAGCTACTTCATTTGGCTAACACTTATGTTAAGTTTGTCATGGGAGAGTACACTAGAACCAATTACACAACTTAGTGCCATTTGGAGGAACCCATTCGTTCCAGGAAACTTTCAGTCCCAGAATTTCCATCAGGATTCTTCAGTTCATGAATTTCCTGAACTGTCTGGAATCAAAATACAATTGATCCTGATCATGTTGGACATGTGTATTTTTCAAGCTCATTTACATAATCCATTGCAGATCAGAATGTATTTTTTTATGGAGCAGTAAACAGCTGCCAGATCATATTACTACAGTAAACAGCTGCCAGATCATATTGCTACAGTAAACAGCTGCCAGATCATATTGCTACAGTAAACAGCTGCCAGATCATATTGCAACACTAAACAGCTGCCAGATCATATTGCTACAGTAAACAGCTGCCAGATCATATTGCTACAGTAAACAGCTGCCAGATCATATTGCAACAGTAAACAGCTGCCAGATCATATTGCAACAGTAAACAGCTGCCAGATCATATTGCTACAGTAAACAGCTGCCAGATCATATTGCTACAGTAAACAGCTGCCAGATCATATTGCTACAGTAAACAGCTGCCAGATCATATTGCAACACTAAACAGCTGCCAGATCATATTGCTACAGTAAACAGCTGCCAGATCATATTGCTACAGTAAACAGCTGCCAGATCATATTGCAACACTAAACAGCTGCCAGATCATATTGCTACAGTAAACAGCTGCCAGATCATATTGCTACAGTAAACAGCTGCCAGATCATATTGCTACAGTAAACAGCTGCCAGATCATATTGCAACAGTAAACAGCTGCCAGATCATATTGCAACAGTAAACAGCTGCCAGATCATATTGCTACAGTAAACAGCTGCCAGATCATATTGCTACAGTAAACACTGCCAGATCATATTGCAACACTAAACAGCTGCCAGATCATATTGCTACAGTAAACAGCTGCCAGATCATATTGCTACAGTAAACAGCTGCCAGATCATATTGCTACAGTAAACAGCCGCCAGATCATATTGCTACAGTAAACAGCCGCCAGATCATATTGCTACAGTAAACAGCCGCCAGATCATATTGCTACAGTAAACAGCCGCCAGATCATATTGCTACAGTAAACAGCCGCCAGATCATATTGCTACACTAAACAGCCGCCAGATCATATTGCTACAGTAAACAGCCGCCAGATCATATTGCTACAGTAAACAGCCGCCAGATCATATTGCTACAGTAAACAGCCGCCAGATCATATTGCTACAGTAAACAGCCGCCAGATCATATTGCTACAGTAAACAGCCGCCAGATCATATTGCTACAGTAAACAGCCGCCAGATCATATTGCTACAGTAAACAGCCGCCAGATCATATTGCTACAGTAAACAGCCGCCAGATCATATTGCTACACTAAACAGCCACCAGATCATATTGCTACAGTAAACAGCCGCCAGATCATATTGCTACACTAAACAGCCGCCAGATCATATTGCTACAGTAGAACTGAGTAACTTTTGTACCTACAGTATGACACACGACTTAATCATGGACTGAAATGTGACTTGCTCTAATCACAAGCTGCTCATGTCAGATGCCATGGCAACAGACGTGGGAAGAGACAGGGAGGGGAGACACTGGTTTAGTAGAGAATGGAAAGAAGTATGTCATTTGAAATGCAACATTATTCTTTATGAGTGATTATGGTTGGGGTAAAAGCTAGAGGATACAATTTGTTAGAGAAAACCCCAAATCTTTATTACATAAATCCCCCCACACATCAACAACAACACCCAAATCCAAGGGGAGTGGTAGGCCTAACTGTGGCAAGTAGCATCAACGAGAGGACAAATAGAATATAATTCTATAGTCCATTCCAAATGAAATGTGACTGTAAAATGTGTGGCAGGAGAACAGCGTGAAACAGAGATTGAGTAATTCCAGAGAGCCTCTCCATCTTGCTTGTCAGAAGTTTGGCTTTGCCTGGGTTTCTCCAGTGAGATGATGCTTGGAACCATTCAGACTGCATCCCAAATTGCACCCTCTCTCTCCTATATAGTGCACAGCTTTTGACCAGGGCCAATAGTGCTTTGGTCAAAAGTAGTACATTATTTAGGTTATAGGGTGCCATTGGGACACACACGGTCTGTTACTAACATCCTAGTCACTACATCATTAATAGGTCAGTGTTCTGACTAACCTTTGCTGTACTGCCCATAACAGAACTGAGAGGTGTGTGATTTTTAGAGGACCTCTTCTAAATACTACTGAGGAGATACAAAGTGTATCCCAAATGGCACCCTATTCCCTATATAGTGCACTACTTTTAACCAGAGCCCATATGTCCTGATCAAAAGTAATGCTCTAAATAGAGAATAGGGTGCTATAGTAGTGTACTAAATAGGGAATAGGGTGCCATTTGGGATGTGCACGGATATCCATGAGCCAAGCCCAAAAGCCCGGGTCGTAAAGGTCTTTAAGTGTGCCTTGGGGACATCATACTGTCGGCATGGCAGAACATAGGTTTGGAGGACAAACACCCTATTCATCTGAGGATCTTTGGCCTTACAGAGAATTAAAGAACAGCATAAACCGTGCATTTGATAGATTGATGGCAGATTTAACAACCCACTTGTGACTCATAGTCCTAGTAGTCGGACTGTGAGTAGGACTTTGTTTATGATACGGGAAAGCCTGTGGTTGAAAGACATGTAAGGCAATGCTTTGAGTACTGTCAAACACGCATTGTGAAGTAGCACTACCTAGTGAAGGAATGTGGTATTGCATACTGATAAATAAAGTATTCACTAATAAGCATATCTACTTTAAATAGACGTAATACTATATTGTTATCATCCAGATTGATGTATTCACCAAACTATTTCAATACTACACATCCGATCAGTACTGGTCGCACACAGGGAACATTCTAGAAATAGCACCGGACCAATGTTGGAGAAGCTACTCTTAAAATATAGATTTCCAAGCTAACATTTACATCTCACTGGCAGACATTAAGCTACGCTAATGCTACCCTTAAGAAAAATGTAGTTTACTTAACGTTGCTTTGAAAAAGTAGTTCACTACATCCAAACTACTTTGTGAAAAAGTATATCTAAATCTTAAAAATGTCAGACTACAAATTCCAAGAACAGATCGCACGAGGATCAAATGTTAAAAGGTGTAATTGAGCCAATTAAACACAATACAATGTTTCAAGTGAGAATTAGGCAGGTATGATGCCGAAAAATAAACGATTGCCTACTTCAGCCACATTTTATTTTCCTTTTGCAAGTGTAGTTCCAGTAGTTAGCTACACAACACAACAAAAACGTTACCTACTGAAAACAGTACCAAGATTTGAATTTCATTCAAATACCAACCAAACTACTGTAAAATGTAGTTCAATTACTAGTTAAACTGCATATAGTACACTGTTCCCCAACATGGCATGGGTCATGTGTCAGCCTGTTGCCCCCTGGTTCACTTTAACTGCCACTGCTCAGAAATCAAATCTCTGAAACGGCCACTGTAGGAATGCCATAATGACGTCATATCTCTGTGTAAACAGTTATTTTAATCATACTTGGGAGTCAGAATGAAGCCGTTTGAAGGTGAACACAGTACTAAAACTATTTCCATGAACTCACTGAAACTTCACCAGTCAAACGTAGTGCAGTATAAATGGAATAGGGAGCTATTTGAGACAATAAGATGGTGGACTAGAGAGAGAGAGAGACTCATCTGAGCACCTTGGCAGGTAACAGGGCCATGAAGAAGCCACAATGAAACCAGACAGTAGATGCCGTCAGACACAGATGTTGGTCATAAACTAGCTTCCCTATTGATTTCCCTGCTATATGATCACTGAAGAGTGCAGAGTAAAGACAGAGATGAGATTTTGATTAACAGCAAGACATTTTCAATGCTTCTGGTGGCCTCGATCTTCACAAATTTAGATTTTTACCATAAAACTATATATATAGTAATATTTATCATTTCAATGTTTTATTACAATTTTATGCTTAACAAATCTCAAAATAAAATAAAAAAAACAGAAGCTGGGATATTCTAGAGCTAACAAACCCACACAACGACAAATATAATCTTGTTATTTTTGTCACAAGAAGAGCAGAAGAAAATGTGAATTTGCATGATAAACATAGAATGTTCAACACTATACAATAACCCCAGCTGGGTATTGAGTAACATGCAATTACACACCTTGTACTTTTCTGCAGGAAAATCATGAAACACAAATATTTCTAGTTGCAGGTGGGGAGGGGTAACATTTCATGCAATATACACAAAGCAGAAACCAAGTCAGTTAAACATAAGGCATATAAAGTTCACAAAGCCCAGAGAAGTGATTCTCTGCTTCACTGAAGACTTCTCCTGTGTGGCCAGTTCTGGTCTGAAGTGCGTAACACCCCCATTCATCAAGTTGAATAGTCCTGTGGAACAACAATAACGTCGACGACAGAATTAAAAAAACAAAAAACTTTAAATATTTCTAAATCACATATTGCTTTATTGGAAGCTCAAGACAACATAACATTCCAATAGCTTACCGCTCTGGGTTTTTTGTTCACCTTCATGTCGAATCTAAAAAAAAAAAGATTTAAAAAAAGCAAGAGTTACGACAGGTCTTTCAGGTTTCACTAAATACAACACGAGTAACCATGGAGACAACAAGCACCACTACAGTTACTCAAGCTAAGAGACAACTAAAAGAACCATATGAAAGCCTGGGATGTGCTGAAAGATGTGGGTTTTTACTCAACCTGTGAGCTCCCCATCTCATTTTGGCAGGAAGAGCAGACTTTTTCATAACTGGATTAAGGGAACAGGACCTTTATGGAATGAAACCAGGGTCAAGAAATAAACTGAGCTTCTAAAGTAGTGTTTATGACTCAAAACACTACAGAATCTAGCGTCGAGTCTACAGAAGCTAGGTGCAAATACTTTATTAGATACAATGCATTATTTGAGAAATAAAGTGTGCGTCCCCAAATGGCATCCTATTTCCTATATGGGCCCTGGTCAAAAGCAGTGCACTAAATAGGGAATAGGATGCCATTTGGGATATAAACAAAGATTTGGACATGTAGTAATGATAGATTTTCTATGATGACACATTAACCGTGACAGAAGCAGATGGAGAGCTGAGGGAGAGAGAGAGAGTGGGAACGTCAGGATGTGGTCAGAGAAGGCAGGGGTGTCCCCCCCAAATGGCACCCTGTTCCTGACCCCTATGGTTCAAAAGAGCTCTGGTCAAAAGGCAGTGCACTATATTAGGGAATTAGGGTGCCATTTGGGACACAGCCAGGATATATCACCACAGGAAGCAGGAAGTAAAAATGTGAGACTTACTCAAAGTCATAATGAAACATGGCAGAAGGGCTGGGGCAGCATTAGGGGAAGTAGAGAGCAGTAGTAATTAGTACACCAGCCTGACTCACTCTAAAGGGATGCTTTTGTATCTGGAAAATACAGGCTTGTTAATAATTCAACTAGCTACCACAATATTTTAACTTATTGAGATGATTTTGTCTAAATATGCGGTGGTTTTATTAGGCTACATACAACATAACACAATGTGGCTAGGAACCAGTGTGATGAGATAACACAGCTGGGAAAGTTGGCATCGTTTCTTACTTCTCCTCACATTCCAGCTCCAATACAAACAGACTAAGCCACTTGCTATAAACCAGTAGTACAGCCAATCAAACAGACCCTCCTGGTGTTTATACAGCAGTACAGCCAATCAAACAAACCCTCCTGATGTTTATACAGCAGTACAGCCAATCAAACAGACCCTCCTGATATTTATACAGCAGTACAGCCAATCAAACAGACCCTCCTGATGTTTACACAGTAGTACAGCCAATCAATCTGACCCTCCCAGACAATTTTTGTTTTTTTTAAGTTACCTTGCTCGCAAGAGATACACTTGCACATATTTCAGAATTGATAGCAGGGCCATGTTCAGTAGCCAACGGTTGCAGATAGACCCACTTTGATTCCATATTCTACATATCAGAGAGGCATGTTTGTTCTACAATGCATATTTCTATCCGAACATTCCACAACGTTGTGTTCTGCTGAACGTGCCCTAGGAGTTAGTCTAGACCAGCGACTGAGTTTAGGGTCGAGTACCTGTGTCTGTTTTTGTTCTTCCTTTTCTTGTGGCTCCCATGGTGGCTTCCGGAGGAGGACGAGGCAGCCTTCTGGGGTTTGAGGTCCTGCAGTGCCCCGTCTGCGTCCTCCGTGTCCTCCTGACTGGGCTCGTTCTCCTGGTTCTGGAGGTCTGGGGATGTGTCGCTCTCTGTCCCACTGCCGGGCTCACCTGAAGGGCCAGACAACAGGAGAGCAGCATGCCACCTTGGAGCTCAACTCCCTCACATACCAGTAGGCTACATTCAGTAAGCACTGTGGCAAACAAAAGTTGATCAATTTGGGATGGCTGATTCATATACTTACGCTTTTCATTCATGTGATCTGGTATCCCGCCAAGTGCACAGACAGCCTATTCAACAAAGACGAACAGTTGGTCAGCATTTACACGTTATTACAATCATAGATGGCCTCCTAGGACAATACCGAGAGGACCGATGGCCTCCTAGGACAATACCGAGAGGACCGATGGCCTCCTAGGACAATACCGAGAGGACCGATGGCCTCCTAGGACAATACCGAGAGGACCGATAGCCTCCTAGGACAATACAGAGAGGACCGATGGCCTCCTAGGACAATACAGAGAGGACCGATGGCCTCCTAGGACAATACAGAGAGGACCGATGGCCTCCTAGGACAATACAGAGAGGACCGATGGCCTCCTAGGACAATACAGAGAGGACCGATGGCCTCCTAGGACAATACAGAGAGGACCGATGGCCTCCTAGGACAATACAGAGAGGACCGATGGCCTCCTAGGACAATACCGAGAGGACCGATGGCCTCCTAGGACAATACCGAGAGGACCGATGGCCTCCTAGGACAATACCGAGAGGACCGATGGCCTCCTAGGACAATACAGAGAGGACCGATGGCCTCCTAGGACAATACCGAGAGGACCGATGGCCTCCTAGGACAATACAGAGAGGACCGATGGCCTCCTAGGACAATACCGAGAGGACCGATGGCCTCCTAGGACAATACCGAGAGGACCGATGGCCTCCTAGGACAATACCGAGAGGACCGATGGCCTCCTAGGACAATACCGAGAGGACCGATGGCCTCCTAGGACAATACCGAGAGGACCGATGGCCTCCTAGGACAATACCGAGAGGACCGATGGCCTCCTAGGACAATACCGAGAGGACCGATGGCCTCCTAGGACAATACCGAGAGGACCGATGGCCTCCTAGGACAATACCGAGAGGACCGATGGCCTCCTAGGACAATACCGAGAGGACCGATGGCCTCCTAGGACAATACCGAGAGGACCGATGGCCTCCTAGGACAATACCGAGAGGACCGATGGCCTCCTAGGAAAATACTGAGCACCGATGGCCTCCTAGGACAATACCGAGAAGATAAATGGCCTCCTAGGACAATACCGAGAAGATAAATGGCCTCCTAGGACAATACCGAGAAGATAAATGGCCTCCTAGGACAATACCGAGAAGATAAATGGCCTCCTAGGACAATACTGAGCACCGATGGCCTCCTAGGACAATACCGAGGAGATAAATGGCCTCCTAGGACAATACTGAGGACAGGCAGACAATAGAGTGAGGCACTCACTGCTACAGAAGTGACTGAAGACTTGCTGAACAGACGCTCTGCCTCCTTAAACTTTCTGTTTCTTCGGTCTGTCTTGCTGTTGGAATTTCTGACAGAACAATACAAAAACAGAGTAAATAGATCATAAACACAGGCAAGATGATTCAATAAACACTTTATGTCTGAGTAGCCATGGTCCATGTATTGCTTACTTTTGGTTGGTGAGGTATCTGTCCCATCCTCTAATGATATTCCCATACATCTGGGTGTCTTCCAAGTAGCTGCCCTCAAATGCATAGATCTGTCTTTCCAAGTTCACCAATGTCTCCTGTGGAAAGTATGTAAAAGGCATTAGATTTTGCATTTCAAATGTATGAAACTGACCGAAAGTGTAATTACTATATAGTCAGAGACAGTATCACAGCCATGCCCATGGTGATGTGGGCATTAGGGTTTGACTGCACCTTGTGGACAAAGGAAGTTACTACTTAACTCCAACGACATTGTACATAAACATTGATATATCTAGTAAAAATATTTTTAAAAAATCAATACCTATGGATGTATGACGCGGAATAAAAGCATATACTTTTAGTTACATTTTATAATGTTTCATTAGAATGGTAACGTTAACTAAAGTATCTTGCCAGCGAGCAACAAATATTTACAGAGCAGAGGAGAGAGCCGAGGCCTAGTCGTAGTAGCTTAGCTAGGATAGCCAGTGCGGCCTAGTAAACTAGCAAAAGCTACCTTGCAACTTAAACATAAGATGCAGCAAATACGCATGTAGCAAAATAATTTACTCATACGGAAACGTATCTAACTACAGCAGCTAATAAACTTACCGCAAGTTCTTGTTTCCTCTTGACCAGTTCCGAGAGTTCCCGACGTGTGTCGGGAATCTGTGGCGGTGTCGCCTTCGTATGCATCGCCATGATGAATCTCCGAAAAACAAAACAGCGTCTTCAATGATGAGTTAAAATAGGAAAAAACAAAGATTTTCACCACAAGTGGGCGCTAGATGACTGGTACGTTTGCTTGTCTTGCAAACGAGCCAAATGCTTTTTCTTCTATTGCCGCTCTGCTTTCACCGAGTACTCGCTGTCGTGGAAACAGATCATATGCGGAAACGTTGTATCCACACTCAGAAGTTTGTTTTCTGGCGACAGTAACTTTACAGTGTGGTGAATTAATTAATTTTTGTTGCATCCTAGTCACTTTGCGAATTTGGTCAACGTAGTCGGGCTACATTTACCATTCAAATTGCTACCTAGTCAGCATGAGGGTGTTGCAGTCATTGCTTGAGTTGGGTACCAGCAGCACCTCACATGTTCTACTGCTTGGGCCCCTGTACTTCCTATAAAAAATATTGTGAAGTTCAAGCTCCTGCACGTAAATATGAACAGTACCGGCACCCAAAATGATTACAGGTACCTATTTCAGTCCAAGTTAAGCACAGGTGATATTACAAACTCTCCTCCCTTCTAAACAGATTGTCAGGCGATACAATACATGTCAGGCACCTGTCCCTCCCAGTTGTGTTGTAACTCTCTTAGCTAATGATGGGGAAAAATACACAGAGAATGACATTAAGTGTCCTTTTTTTGTTGCCTTGCATCCCGTGGAAATCTAAATGATGCTCAGACTTCTGCTATCGCTTTTTACATGAATCTAGGCGGCAAACATCTAGAATACATTTCATCAATACCCACCAAATACCAAACACAGGTGATAATCAATGAGGTCGATAAGAAGGGGTTCTTGTCACAAGCTAAGAGGTTATTTTCAGAAGACAGTCAGGTAGATATGTCAACCAATAAATCAATCTACCCTCCAGCTAATTAATACATTAATCAGCCAATGAATTGTCAAATTAAGATGTGATTTTTACATTTAGTTTTCAGAATCAAAACCCAGGGCCAGGCACATACAGTGGGGCAAAAAAGTATTTAGTCAGCCACCAATTGTGCAAGTTCTCACACTTAAAAAGATGAGAGAGGCCTGTAATTTTCATCATAGGTACACTTCAACTATGACAGACAAAATGAGAAGAAAAAAAATCCAGAAAATCACATTGTAGGTTTTTTAATGAATCTATTTGCAAATTATGGTGGAAAATAAGAATAAGTAAATTATCTAATGATTCTGTCTCTTCGCAGCAAAATCTGCAGAGCTGGGATGGTTGTATCCCCCATATATATATATATATATATATATATATATATATATATATATATATATATATATATATATATATATATACGGTTAAAGTCGGGAGTGTACATACACTTAGGTTGGTGTCACTAAAACTCATTTTTCAACCACTCCACAGTTTTCTTGTTAACAAACTATAGTTTTGGCAAGTCGGTTAGGACATCTACTTTGTGCATGTAATACAAGTAATATTTCCAACAATTGTTTACAGACAGATTATTTCACTTATAATTCACTGCATCACAATTCCACTGGGTCAGAAGTTTACATACAAGTTGACTGTGCCTTTAAACAGCTTGGAAAATTCCAGAAAATGATGTCATGGCTTTAGAAGCTTCTGATTGTTTAATTGACATCATTTGAGTCAATTGGAAGTGTATTTGTTGATGTATTTCAAGGACTACCTTCAAACTCAGGTCCTCTTTGCTTGACATCATGGGAAAATCAAAAGAAATCAGCCAAGACCTCAGAATTTTTTTTTTACACCTCCACAAGTCTGGTTCATCCTTGGGAGCAATTTCCAAATGCCTGACTGTACAAAGTTTGTCTGTACAAACAATAGCACGTAAGTATAAATACCATGGGACCACTCAGCCGTCATACCGCTGAGGAAGGAGATGCTGTCTCCTAGAGATGAACGTACTTTGGTGTGAAAAGTGCAAATCAATCCCAGAACAACAAGCAAAGGACCTTGTGAAAATGCTGGAGGAAACCGGTACAAAATGATCTCTATCCACAGTAAAACAGGTCCTATATCGACATAACCTGAAAGGAAGGAAGCAGCCACTGCTCCAAAACCGCCATAAAAAAGCCAGACTACGGTTTGCAACTGCACATGGGGACAAAGATTGTACTTTACAACAATTTGGTCATAATGACCATCGTTATGTTTGGTGGAAAGAGGGGGAGGCTTGCAAGCCGAAGAACACCACCCCAACCATGAAACACGGGGGTGGCAGTATCCTATTGTGTGGGTGCTTTGCTGCAGGAGGGACTGGTGCACTTCACAAAATAGATGGCATCATGAGGAAAGAAAATTATGTGGATATATTGAAGAAACATCTCAAGACCTCGGTCAGGAAGTTAAAGCTTGGTTGCAAATGGGTCTACCAAATGGACAATGACCCCAAGCATACTTCCAAAGTTGTGGCAAAATGGCTTAAGGACAACAAAGTCAAGGTATTGGAGTGGTCATCACAAAGCCCTGACCTTAATCCCAAAATGTGTGGGCAGAACTGAAAAAGCGTGTACGAACAAGGTGGCTCGTTACACCAGCTCTGTCAGGAGGAATGGGCCAAAATTCACCCAACTTATAGTGGGAAGCTTGTGGAAGTCTACCTGAAACATTTGACCCAAGTTAAACAATTTATAGGCAATGCTAGCAAATACTAATTGAGTGTATGTAAACTTCTGACCCACTGGGAATGTGATGAAAGAAATACAAGCTGAAATAAATCACTCTCTACTATTATTCTCACATTTCACATTCTTAAAATAAAGTCGTGATCCTAGCTGACCTAAGACAGGGAATGTTTACTCGGATTAAATGTCAGGAGTTGTGAAAAACGGAGTTTAGATGTATTTGGCTTAGGTGTATGTAAACTTCCGTTTTCAACTGTATATACACAGTTGAAGTCAGAAGTTTACATACACCTTAGCCATTTGCACAAAAAAAACCTATTCTATAAACCTGTTTTCATTTTGTCATTATGGGGTATTGGGTGTAGAGTGATGAGGAAAAACATTTATTTAATCGATTTTAGAATAAGTCTGTAACGTAACAACTTTGGAAAAAGTCAAGGGTTCTGAATACTTTCCGAAAGCACTGAATGTGACAGAATTCAAGGCTGTAAAGGGGGTCTGATTAGAAGGGGGGGAGGGGGTCTGACATAGGAGTGAGACACTGGGGAGGGGGTCTGTTTTTGAGACACTTAAATCTGAATGAGACACTGGGGAAGTCTGCACTGGACCTGTAGGGGGACACTGGGGAGGGGGTCTGTAGGTGAGACACTGGGTAGGGGGCCTGTATTAGGAGTGAGACACTGGGGAAGGGGTCTGTATTAGGAGTGAGACACTGGGGAGGGGGTCTGTATAAGGTGTGAGACACTGGGGAGGGGGTCTGTATTAGGAGTGAGACACTGGGGAGGGGGTCTGTATTAGGAGTGAGACACTGGGGAGGGGTCTGTATTAGGGTGAGACACTGGGGAGGGGGTCTGTATTAGGAGTGAGACACTGGGGAGGGGGTCTGTATTAGGAGTGAGACACTGGGGAGGGGGTCTGTATTAGGAGTGAGACACTGGGGAGGGGGTCTGTATTAGGGTGAGACACTGGGGAGGGGGTCTGTATTAGGTGAGACACTGGGGAGGGGGTCTGTATTAGGTGTGAGACACTGGGGAGGGGGTCTGTATTAGGAGTGAGACACTGGGGAGGGGGTCTGTATTAGGTGTGAGACACTGGGGAGGGGGTCTGTATTAGGAGTGAGACACTGGGGAGGGGGTCTGTATTAGGTGTGAGACACTGGGGAGGGGGTCTGTATTAGGAGTGAGACACTGGGGAGGGGGTCTGTATTAGGTGTGAGACACTGGGGAGGGAGTCTGTATTAGGAGTGAGACACTGGGGAGGGGTCTGTCTTAGGAGTGAGACACTGGGGAGGGGGTCTGTATTAGGAGTGAGACACTGGGGAGGGGGTCTGTATTAGGAGTGAGACACTGGGGAGGGGGTCTGTATTAGGAGTGAGACACTGGGGAGGGGGTCTGTATTAGGAGTGAGACACTGGGTAGGGGGCCTGTATTAGGAGTGAGACACTGGGGAGGGGGTCTGTATTAGGAGTGAGACACTGGGTAGGGGGTCTGTATTAGGAGTGAGACACTGGGTAGGGGGCCTGTATTAGGAGTGAGACACTGGGGAGGGGGTCTGTATTAGGAGTGAGACACTGGGTAGGGGGTCTGTATTAGGAGTGAGACACTGGGGAGGGGGTCTGTATTAGGAGTGAGACACTGGGGAGGGGGTCTGTATTAGGGGTGAGACACTGGGGATGGGGCCTGTATTAGGCGTGAGACACTGGGTAGGGGGTCTGTATTAGGAGTGAGACACTGGGTAGGGGCTCTGTATTAGGAGTGAGACACTGGGGAGGGGGTCTGTATTAGGAGTGAGACTGAGGAGAACAGCTGCAGATACTGTATATTCAGACAATTCAATATTCTGTCCACTAAAACACTCCCTGTAAAACCAAACCTCAGTTTATATGACTTTCACTCCCTAAACAAGGCTTCTGTCTGAGCTCCCTGCTTTTATTACTCCTTTGGTCTTCCATTGGTCTGAAAGACTTTTAGGAAAACAAATTAATCTTGTAAAATAAAAACTTGGAGACTCGGTTTAAGACCTTTCGGAAGCTTTGAGATCTGGGGGTCTCAACAGAGGAGGCATTACCTACTCTGACTGACCTTGGTTTCAGCTGCCCCCGGTGGATTTATCTCTTGACATTTAAACTATTGTCTCAACTGCTGTTGTCTGAAGCCACTAGTGTTGTAGTTGAAGTGCCAAAGGGGACAGAGACACTGGAAGACAAACCTCTGGCTTTATCGGAGTTGACTGAGCTCCATTATAGCTTGTAGTCAAATTGGGCAAGTATAAACATGTTCATTCAAAGGGGCCCTTCCTGAGACAGCCTTTTGTTGTGAGTGTGTGCATTTAGGAACGTCTGTGTATTCTATCCCCATGTACTGGCACTGTATGGTAAGTAGGTGTACAGCGAGACACATGGACTGACCCTAAACCTAATTACAATTTAACGCTAATATCTGTATCACTCTCTATTGTCATACTTCTTAGCCAATAGAAATAAACATGAGAGCACCGACAGGCATGATACATACACAGCATGAGCCAATAACTGTTCTTTCTTGAAACTAAGGAAAGTACATTTATGAGGTTTTATCAAATAAAAAGAGCAATAACCCCTTAATTCATCACTTTAATTAGATTTGGCTCTGAAGTTACTGATAGTTATCAGCAAAAACAAAAGGAATGAGAGATGCAATTGTATTGTGGGATTCATCATTTGAAGTATCCACAGAATGGTGCTAATGTGATGGGGTGGATGAGAGCATCTTCAGTCTTATTCATGGTAGAGCTAATTGTGTCAGCCTAATCTTATATCTGTGACTTGGCAGTACATCAGTGGATTACGGGCACAATATGGTGCTATTATTTCATAGCGATTTGCATAAGACGTTGAAAAAGTGCCAGAGATGCTTACTGGAGCGTGGAGACATGATTTTATTCCATCTCAGAGTGCTTCGATGTGGTTAACAAAATTAGAACCTCTGTTTTATTGTTAATTGTGATTTGCCTCCGGGTGGGATTGTGAGAGGCTTTGATTGGTTGAGTTTGGTAGCTGTGCTTTAATTATTAATGTGCAATAGGCTGGGTGGATATATGGATGGATGGATGGATGGATGGATGGATGGATGGATGGGTGGGTGGGTGGGTGAGTGGGTGGGTGGGTGGGTGGGTGGGTGGATGGATGGGTGGATGGGTGGATGGGTGGATGGATGGGATAAATGATGGATAGGTGGATGACTGGAGGGATAGATGGGTGGGTGGGTGGATGGGTGGATGGGTGGATGGATGGGATAAATGATGGATAGGTGGATGACTGGAGGGATAGATGGGTGGAGATTAGCACAAGTGGAACCTACATGTAGGATGGTTATTCTTTCATTGTCATCAGTGACTTAACATGGTCATCAGTGACTTAACATGGTCATCAGTGACTTAACATGGTCATCAGTGGCTTAACATGGTCATCAGTGGCTTAACATGGTCATCAGTGACTTAACATGGTCATCAGTGACTTAACATGGTCATCAGTGGCTTAACATGGTCATCAGTGACTTAACATGGTCATCAGTGACTTAACATGGTCATCAGTGGTTTAACATGGTCATCAGTGGCTTAACATGGTCATCAGTGACTTAAAATCATCATCAGTGGCTTAACCAGGTCATCAGTAACTTAACATGGTCATCAGTGACTTAACACTGTCATCAGTGGCTTAACATGGTCATCAGTGGTTTAACATGGTCATCAGTGGCTTAACATGGTCATCAGTGACTTAACCAGGTCATCAGTGACTTAACATGGTCATCAGTGGCTTAACATGGTCATCAGTGACTTAACATGGTCATCAGTGACTTAACATGGTCATCAGTGGTTTAACATGGTCATCAGTGGCTTAACATGGTCATCAGTGACTTAACCAGGTCATCAGTGACTTAACATGGTCATCATTGACTTAACATGGTCATCAGGTTTAACATGGTCATCAGTGGCTTAACATGGTCATCAGTGACTTAACATGGTCATCAGTGACTTAACATGGTCATCAGTGGCTTAACATGGTCATCAGTGACTTAACATGGTCATCAGTGACTTAACATGGTCATCAGTGGTTTAACATGGTCATCAGTGGCTTAACATGGTCATCAGTGACTTAAAATCATCATCAGTGGCTTAACCAGGTCATCAGTAACTTAACATGGTCATCAGTGACTTAACACTGTCATCAGTGGCTTAACATGGTCATCAGTGGTTTAACATGGTCATCAGTGGCTTAACATGGTCATCAGTGACTTAACCAGGTCATCAGTGACTTAACATGGTCATCAGTGACTTAAAATCATCATCAGTGACTTAACCAGGTCATCAGTGACTTAAAATGGTCATCAGTGACGTAACATCGTCATCAGTGTCTTAAAGTCATCATCAGCTCAACAAAGAACCCATTCATGTATCCATCTTCCTTTTGTATAGCTGTTAAACATTAATGGGATGATTTGTGGAAGAATTGGCTACGTAATAGCTGTTTGTATCATCAGGGGACACAAGCCCTCAGGAATCAAGACTTATCAATTCTCTTTTCATACTGAATCAGCACAAATATGAATTGGAGCCTGGTTGAATGCACTGCATTGTTGAATATACAGTATTCTTAAACAGGAACTTTCAGGAAGCAAGAAATACGAGAAGAATGAAGGAACTTATGGAATTAATTAACCTGAAAACACTGTCGCATAATGTCTTAACTGGCCGTACATATGTATAAGTTCCTTGTAGTGTATGAGAGAGAGAGAGAGAGAGAGAGAGAGAGAGAGAGAGAGAGAGAGAGACTGATCACCCCAATCCACAAAAGTGGAGACAAATTTGACCCCAATAACTACCGTGGAATATGTGTCAACAGTAACCTTGGGAAAATCCTCTGCATTATTATTAACAGCAGACTCGGTTCAATGAAAACAATGTACTGAGCAAATGTCAAATTGGCTTTTTACCAAATTACCGTACAACAGACCATGTATTCACCCTGCACACCCTAATTGACAATCAAACAAACCAAAACAAAGGCAAAGTCTTCTCATGCTTTGTTGATTTCAAAAAAGCCTTCGACTCAATCTGGCATGAGGGTCTGCTATACAAACTGATGGAAAGTGGTGTTGGGGGTAAAACATACGACATTAAAATCCATGTACACAAACAACAAGTGTGCGGTTAAAATTGGCAAAAAACACACACATTTCTTCACACAGGGTCGTGGGGTTAGACAGGGATGCAGCTTAAGCCCCACCCTCTTCAACATATATATCAACGAATTGGCGAGGGCACTAGAAAAGTCTGCAGCACCCGGCCTCCCCCTGCTAGAATCCGAAGTCAAATGTCTGCTGTTTGCTGATGATCTGGTGCTTCTGTCACCAACCAAGGAGGGCCTACAGCAGCACCTAGATCTTATGCACAGATTCTGTCAGACCTGGGCCCTGACAGTAAATCTCAGTAAGACCAAAATAATGGTGTTCCAAAAAGGTCCAGTCACCAGGACCACAAATACAAATTCCATCTAGACACTGTTGCCCTAGAGCACACAAAAAACTATACATACCTTGGCCTAAACATCAGCACCACAGGTAACTTCCACAAAGCTGTGAACGATCTGAGAGACAAGGCAAGAAGGGCATTCTATGCCATCAAAAGAAACATAAATTTCAACATACCAATTAGGATCTGGCTAAAAATACTTGAATCAGTCATAGAGCCCATTGCCCTTTATGGTTGTGAGGTCTGGGGTCCGCTCACCAACCAAGACTTCACAAAATGGGACAAACACCAAATTGAGACTCTGCACGCAGAATTCTGCAAAAATATCCTCCGTGTACAACGTAGAACACCAAATAATGCATGCAGAGCAGAATTAGGCCGATACCCACTAATTATCAAAATCCAGAAAAGAGCTGTTAAATTCTACAACCACCTAAAAGGAAGCGATTCACAAACCTTCCATAACAAAGCCATCACCTACAGAGAGATGAACCTGGAGAAGAGTCCCTCAAGCTGGTCCTGGGGCTCTGTTCAAAACACAAACACACACTACAGAGCCCCAGGACAGCAGCACAATTAGACCCAACCAAATCATGAGAAAACAAAAAGATAACTACTTAACACATTGGAAAGAATTAACAAAAAACAGAGCAAACTAGAATGCTATTTGGCCCTAACAGAGAGTACACAGCAGAATACCTGACCACTGTGACTGACCCAAAATTAAGGAAAGCCTTGACTATGTAGACCAGTGAGCATAGCCTTGCTATTGAGAAAGGCCGCCGTAGGCAGACATGGCTCTCAAGAGAAGACAGGCTATGTGCTCACTGCCCACAAAATGAGGTGGAAACTGAGCTGCACTTCCTAACCTCCTGCCCAATGTATGACCATATTAGAGAGACATATTTCCCTCAGATTACACAGATCCACAAAGAATTTGAAAACAAATCCAATTTTGAAAAACTCCCATATCTACTGGGTGAAATTCCACAGTGTGCCATCACAGCAGCAAGATTTGTGACCTGTTGCCAAAAAAGGGCAACCAGTGAAGAACAAACACCATTGTAAATACAACCCATATTTATGCTTATTTATTTTATCTTGTGTCCTTTAGCCATTTGTACATTGTTAGAACACTGTATATATATATAATATGACATTTGTAATGTCTTTACTGTTTTGAAACTTCTGTATGTGTAATGTTTACTGTTAATTTTTGTTGTTTTTCACTTTATATATTCACTTTGTATGTTGTCTACCTCACTTGCTTTGGCAATGTTAACACATGTTTCCCATGCCAATAAAGCCCTTGAATTGAATTGAATTGAATTGAGAGAGAGACCCCACAGAGCCCCAGGACAGTAACACAATTAGACCCAACCAAATCATGAGAAAGCAAAAATATTATTACTTGACACATTGAAAATAATTAACAAAAAATAGAGCAAACTAGAATGCTATTTGGCCCTAAACAGAGAGAACACAGTGGCAGAATACCTGACCACTGTGACTGACCCAAACTTAAGGAAAGCTTTGACTATGTACAGACTCAGTGAGCCTTGCTATTGAGAAAAGCCGCCGAAGGCAGACCTGGTTCTCAAGAGAAGACAGACTATGTGCACACTGCCTACAAAATTAGGTGGAAACTGAGCTGCACTTCCTAACCTCCTCCCAAATGTATGACCATATTAGAGACACATATATCCCTCAGATTACAGACCCACATTGGAAAACAAATACAATTTTGATAAACTCCCATATCTACTGGGTGAAATTCCACAGTGTGCCATCGCAGCAGCAATATTTGTGACCTGTTGCCACAAGAAAAGGGCAACCAGTGAAGAACAAACAGCATTGTAAATACAACCCATATTTATGCTTATTTATTTTCTCTTTTGTACTTTCACTATTTGCACATTGTTACAACACTGTATAAAGACATAATATGACATTTGTAATGTCTTTATTCTTTTGGAACTTCTGTGAGTGTAATGTTTACTGTTCATTTTTATTGTTTATTTCACTTTTGTATATTATCTACTTCACTTGCTTTGGCAATGTTAACATATGTTTCCCATGCCAATAAAGCACCTTGAATTGAATTGAGAAAGGGAGAGAGAGACTATTTAACAATCAAGCCTGATCCTACCTCATCTTGGATGGGCGTGGGTGATTGCCTGTCCATTCCCCCAGCCCCTACTTCTCGTCCTCGCTGCTTCTCAAAAGCTCATTACTGCGCCACTAAATCATGTATTTCTCCCTCACAGGCACTGTGGTTTAACTCATACTAATAAAGCCAATTCCATTATGGATGCTGGTGCTGCAAGCCTTGGATAGGCTGTTGATGGGTTTGAGAGAGGCAATACCATAGAAATTGAATCACTACAAAAGTAAATTGCTGCGTTCTGACGGGCTTTTCCCTTTCTAGTAATTATATTTCTATGGGTAGTCCTCAGTAAATGGATCAGCAACATCCTCCCCTAACACAATTCATCTTGATGGTGTATTTCATCTCCCCTAACACAACTCATCTGGGTGTATTTCATCTCCCCTAACACCATCTTGATGGTGTATTTAATCCTCCCCTAACACAACTCATCTGGGTGTATTTCATCTCCCCTAACACAATTCATCTAGGTGTATTTCATCTCCCCTAACACAATTCATCTAGGTGTATTTCATCTCCCCTAACACCATTCATCTTGATGGATTCTCTTACTTTCTCATGTGTTTTTGTTCTACCTTGTTATTTTTAGTGTTACATTGATATTGATTACTGCATTGTTGGGTTTGATTCATTGTTCAGCGGTCTTATTGCTTGGGGGTAGAAGCTGTTAAGGAGCCTTTTGGTCCTAGACTTGGCGCTCTGTTACCGCTTGCCGTGCAGTAGCAGAGAGAACAGTCTATGACTTGGGTGACTGGAGTCTTTGACAATTTTTTGGGCCTTCCTCTGACACCACCTATTATATAGGTCCTGGATGTCAGGAAGCTTGGCCCCAGTGATGTACTGGGCCGTACACATTACCCTCTGTAGCGCCATATGGTCAGATGCCGAGCAATTGCCATACCAGGCGGCGATGTAACCGGTCGGGATCCTCTCGATGGTGTAGAACTTCGTGAGGATCTGGGGACCCATGCCAAATCTTTTCAATCGCCTGAGGGTGAAAAGGTGTTGTCGTGCCCTCTTCACGACTGTCTTGGTGTGTTTGGACCATGATAGTTTGTTGAGATGTTGCCGTTAGTTCCGATTCTCAAGCTTGTAAACAATTTCTGGAATATTTGTATTGCTGTCCTGCGCTAAGTGGGTCATGCATTTTTTATTTGTGTCTCAACACCCAGAAATAAAGGTCAAATAAATGTGATGTACTGTAATTTTCCATCCCATCCAAAAATGTATGATATGCTATTTATTTTTATACCTCTTATTTAACCAGGCAAGTCAGTTAAGAACAAATTCTTATTTTCAGTGACAGCCTAGGAACAGTGGGTTAATTGCCTGTTCAGGGGCAGATTTGTATCTTGTCAGCTCAGGGATATGAACTTGCAACCTTTCAGTTACTAGTCCAATGCTCTAACCACTAGGCTACCCTGCCTCCCCAGGGTAGCCTAGTGTGCTTTAGTAGGTCTAAACCTAGTCGCAAAAGTAAGTGAATCCAGTCGAAGTTCCACTCGGTGTATTGTGTCTTTGTGTAACAGGGCTGTTCCAGGCCTAACTCACTCACCCTGCCTTACCTAAATGGAAAATAGACACCAGACTTCAACCTCTGACTGCAGGATAAATGTGTCACCTACAGTGAAAAGGAAGGTCGCATTAATTCTTAACGATCTTGTCACAGTGTCAAACTACAGGCTGAATGAATTAAAACAGAAATGATTCACGTGAGACTATTCGTTCCATCCATTGATTGCCTCACATAAAAAAATAAAGAGCAACCCAAATTAGAAAACATGCAGGTCCAACTGCAACGGGCAGCTTATCTGAATTCAAGAGATCATGTTAAGAACCCTCTTTTGATGAATGACATGTTAATAATGCTGCATTAAACTGTTATTATGACTATAGCACAGATGTCTGTGGGCTCCTTAGATAGATACATTGCTTTGAGTGTTCAGCGTGTGTATCTGATGGCTGCAACCATTTCTAACAGGGATCGTTGTTTTGCAAGCTCGATATATTCTCCCATTTCCCCCGTCAAACCATATACTCTAAGTGTACAAAAATGCAACTGTAAATCAATTATCGAGACGTGTTAAACATTTGGTAACATTTTGTCGGTTAAATTATTTTTGATCAGTAGGTGCACCGGGTTTTGCTTACCCCCCGGTAAGATAGATGGTACAGTCAATCAGAGAGGCAGGCAGCGGCTGTCCGTCCGGTACAGATATTCGACAAGCAGTCCTATTGCTACGATTAAGTCTCTGCCTAGCTCGGACTTTTCCTTTGGTCAACTCTGTTGATATTAATTTGTCATACAATATGATCTGACAGTGACAGGGTCTGTAGTTCAAGAGTAAATAAGAGAGACGTACATAGACTACTTGTCATCGTGATTTTTCTGTCTAGTTATTCTTTCATTTGATTCCCCTACCGTTCCCTCTTGGATTTACGAAGAGCATGTTGGTGATCTGAGTCTACAGAGAGTTTTTCTCCTGTCCTTCGATATATTTGAGGAATGAATGCAACTGGAAAGGGACTGACAATCGCTTGAATGGAAAAAATGGAATACAACGATCTTGAGAAAAACATTGAGGAGAAACTGACATTAACAGATACATGTAAGTTATTTTATACTCGCCACCATAAAACACATTAGCCACACTTAATGCGGTGCTAAAGGATCAAATTAACAATCAAATATATTTCAACAGGATTGAATGCTTGGAGTAAATGTGTTGGTATTCATGGACGTGTTGATAAAATCTGTGTGCCTGCGCATGCATTGTGTTTGATCTGTTCAATCAAAATCAACAGGCCACCATTTGAATAGGCATTAACATAAACATGAATTTAAAAAAAAAACAGTAAAAAAAAAAACATAATTCATATCTTATTGATTGATACCCTACTATTCCTAACAGACATTCTTTCACCAAAGCAGCAATGCCGGTTTTTTGTTGCCCTTTGGCCACCTGCTCTCCGGATTAAATGACCAGAAAGATGCATGTTCAATATAGTGCAAAATGCCCTGACATCGTTCCTTGGCCAGAGAGCTGGGAAATACTGCGACCTATGTGTAATTCTTTATTACCTTCCAATACCAATGAACCAATCCAGCACCAGGCACAACAAACAATGCCGTTTTCAAATGAACCTGACTTTGGAAATCTGCTGGTGTCTCTACAGTGTCCAGTTGCTGTCAGCGTCAAACCCTATACCTCAAAATAGATTACCATAGCAGACCAGCACCTTGGTAACAAACAATAATATTCCACCAGTAAACCTGGCCCATGCAGTCAGTTAGCTCTGGTCCAAGGCCTAGTGCACGTTCGCCCTGGACCAGAGCTAGCAGTGGTCTGGCCTGGTCTGATTACACCCTCTAGTCATGAACCAGCTGATAGCAGTGATGGCTGTTATCTTGACCATCATAATGCCTTGTAATAACATTTGTGTTTGAATGGTGATTTGATGGTGTGAACAATAGGCTAACATATTGGGATGTACAGTGTTGTATTCCTCTAGTCTTGTGGATGGTTTGGTCACTGGAGGCTGGTAAGGGTAACCCTGCTCTTCCTCTTGATGGAGGCAGAACCGCTGTGCTGCAGCTCTTCATCATTCCAGAAGCACAGTACTACTGACCTCCAGCACTGTGACAGGAGAACCCTGTTTCTCTTGTCCTGTGTTTGATTTGACCTCCAGCACTGTGCCAGGAGAACCCTGTTTCTCTTGTCCTGTGTTTGATTTGACCTCCAGCACTGTGACAGGAGAACCCTGTTTCTCTTGTCCTGTGTTTGATTTGACCTCCAGCACTGTGCCAGGAGAACCCTGTTTCTCTTGTCCTGTGTTTGATTTGACCTCCAGCACTGTGACAGGAGAACCCTGTTTCTCTTGTCCTGTGTTTGATTTGACCTCCAGCACTGTGCCAGGAGAACCCTGTTTCTCTTGTCCTGTGTTTGATTTGACCTCCAGCACTGTGACAGGAGAACCCTGTTTCTCTTGTCCTGTGTTTGATTTGACCTCCAGCACTGTGCCAGGAGAACCCTGTTTCTCTTGTCCTGTGTTTGATTTGACCTCCAGCACTGTGACAGGAGAACCCTGTTTCTCTTGTCCTGTGTTTGATTTGACCTCCAGCACTGTGACAGGAGAACCCTTATTTCTCTTGTCCTGTGGCTGGTGTTTGATTTGACCTCCAGCACTGTGACAGGAGAACCCTGTTTCTCTTGTCCTGTGCTTGTTTGATTTGACCTCCAGCACTGTGACAGGAGAACCCTGTTTCTCTTGTCCTGTGTTTGATTTGACCTCCAGCACTGTGACAGGAGAACCCTGTTTCTCTTGTCCTGTGTTTGATTTGACCTCCAGCACTGTGACAGGAGAACCCTGTTTATCTTGTCCTGTGTTTGATTTGACCTCCAGCACTGTGACAGGAGAACCCTTATTTCTCTTGTCCTGTGGCTAGTGTTTGATTTGACCTCCAGCACTGTGACAGGAGAACCCTGTTTATCTTGTCCTGTGTTTGATATGACCTCCAGCACTGTGACAGGAGAACCCTGTTTCTCGTGTCCTGTGGCTGGTGTTTGATTTGACCTCCAGCACTGTGACAGGAGAACCCTGTTTCTCACGCTGCTTTTATGATAGTTTACCTTTCCTGTGGAATAGGTTTGCTCTGCTCTATGCAAACAGACAGACAGACAGAGAAAGAGACAGACAGACAGACAGAGAAAGAGACAGACAGAGAAAGAGACAGACAGAGAAAGAGACAGACAGAGACAGAGAGACACTTTATATGCAATAGGCGGCCATTTTGGACGCGACCCTACTGCAGTTAGACTCTCCCCTTGACCCCCCGTCATCTCTCTTGGAGCAGTGCCATGATCCCGGGTAGACTGTAGAGGGACACTGACTGTAGAGGGACACTGACTGTAGAGGGACACTGAGACACTGACTGGAGAGGGACACTGACTGGAGAGGGACACTGACTGGAGAGGGACACTGACTGGAGAGGGACGCTGACTGTAGAGGGACGCTGACTGTAGAGGGACGCTGACTGTAGAGGGACGCTGACTGTAGAGGGACGCTGACTGGAGAGGGACGCTGACTGGAGAGGGACGCTGACTGGAGAGGGACGCCGACTGTAGAGGGACACTGACTGGAGAGGGCCACCATGACAGAGAGACAAGCACCAGAATCCTCTTGTAAGAGCAACATTAGTGGCTTTGTAGTTGAAGGCAGCCATGAGACTAAGCCCCTCCAAGAAGCTCTGTTTGCAGCTCACAAAAGGGTTACATCCCGAATGGCCCCCTATTCCCTCTATAGTACACTACTTTTGACTGGAGCCCTATGGAACTTGGTCAGAGGTAGTGCACTGTAAAAGGAATAGGGTGGTATTTGGGACCACAAAAGGAATGGCAGTGAGGCACCGTTTCCTCGTCAAGACAATGAATCAGCTTTTGTTTAATGCAGACAGCAAGTTTTTTTCAACATGTGTGGTATTGTATATGATATCACTGAAATCCCGAGGACTGGCAGTATACTGCAAGTGTTTGTAAGTCTGTTCCGTGGTATATAAGGCCTACTATCAGTCACGATCTGAACTGACAAAAGTTTTTTTACGTTTCAAAACACGCCTTGTTGAAGATTTTATTTATCTTCTTGGTTGCAAATTTGTTTTTTAAACTGGAGAACTTTGAATAGAGCTCCAAGACAATAGAGCTTCTCTTCTGTGGAAGTAATCATGGGACGTGGACTGACGTGGACCCTCTTCCACTCTCTCAAAGTTTTCCTGATGCAATGTTCCTGGCCCACATTCAAGATCACAGTTGGCCTGGAAATGTAGTCTGTGTCCCAAATCGTACCCTATCTCCTACATAGAGCACTTATTTTGACCAGAGCTCTATGGGCCCTGGTCCAAAGTAGTGCACTATATAGGAATAGGATACCATTTGGGACTCAGACGTAGATTTGGGCTTCAGCACAACCCCCCCACCACCACCACCACCACCACCACCACCACAGAAGTTCCCTCATCTCATTCTCTCTCATTAAAACAGTTGAAAAACAAATGGTTTTTGATGACAAAACCATTTGTTTTTCAACTGTAATACACATGATTAAGATAACATTTTGCATACCGTGTTGTGATTACCTTCTATTTAGCCTACAGCGTTCATTACATTTACTGCTAAGAGAGGGGCTGAATTAGAGGGGTAGACTGACTACGGAAAATAACAAAGTACCTTCTCTCATTTCTCCTTTAGTCAGACATGTTGAAATTCTCAGTTTCAGTTTTGTCTCCTATTGGCAGGGGTACTGTGTGTTTATGCATTCGGGAGAGGAGGGGTTGGGATGGGTGTGGAAGGGCCATGTTATAATGTGAGGTATTCTTCTCCAGAGGCCCATATCTGCTGCGAGCGAGCAGGGGGGAGTGACGGGTCAGGAGGGTAGCTAGGGATGTTATTGTGGCATTAGCTGGGTCAGTAGGCGTCTGAGGAGGGAGGGAGGGAGGTGTCTGTTTCTCAGGCAGACAGATCTGGGCTCAGCTTCCTAAAAAACATCTTAAAGGGATACTTCAGGATTTTGGAAATGAAGCCCTTTATCTCCTTCCTCAGAGTCAGATGAACTCGTGGAAACCATTTGTATGTCTCCGTGTCCAGTTTGAAGTTGCTAACTTTAGCGCACTTGCTAACTAGCATTAGTGTAATGACTCATTAGTGACTCATTAGTGTAATGACGTCCGAGCCTAAAACCCCAAACAGCAAGCAATGCAGATGTAGAAACACGGCTAAGGCTAAGTTCATTGATAAAACCTTCATAGGAGCAATGTTACATCTCCGAGCTGTTTCCCAAAACCATTGTTACTAAAGTTGCACTTGAAAACGCTTGTTATTTACAGACTGACTGCCTCAGACCACTTAGAACAGCTAAGTGTTTCGTTAGATACAGGCCTACATAGAATCAAGATGTCTGTTTCTCTGCGACCGAACTAAGCTGACTATAAATACAAAGTTGACAATGTCATTGGAATTGTTACAAACAATGATAAAACAATGTTTGAAATGAAAACCCATATGACCAAATTTAAAAGATAATTAACAGTACAGGCCACACAGGCATATAACTAAATAATATTTAAATAAATGTCATGTTCATTCAATTGAGACCTATATAATTATATATATACATTTTTATAGTAAATATTTTCTTAATTCTATTTCTTGGACTGCATTGTCGGTTAAGGGCTTGTAAGTAATCATTTCACGGTGAGGTTGTATTCAGCGCCTGTGAGAAATAAAATACGTTTTGATTAGATTATTTTGCTAATTGTAGGCTACTGTCTGTCATTTCTGCCTCAATATATTTCATGGTGTGTAGCAACATGATGTGCCAAAGCTTGAATTTAACGCATCCTTATTCAGGAGATTTATATATTAGAATAAGTCGCCTCAATATTTGCCGCCAATAATAATAATATCTTTCTAGGAGCTGATGCGTCGTCAGTATTGTGGAATAATTATAATGTTAAGGTAAGATTTGAATGGTAATAGCTGATCCGAGAGCATCGCTGCCTTTTTCTTCTTTCTTCTTCTCTCGATCCTATAAGTATCGACGTATGTCTCCACGACGCACTTCGTGGACATTCTCTCTGCTGGTGTTTTGAGAAACGCATGTTACGTCTTCGTCCGTTGCAGGAACGACGCAGCGTTAAAACACTCCGAAGCTAAAGTTCCATTGCTATCGGGAAACCGAGCCCAGAGCGCTCCACGTCAGCGAGCAGGAGCAGCCACATACACACACTCACCGTGCAGCTCAAGCTGGTATAAATCAGGGCCATGGTCACTGACCTCTCCCACAGGAACTAGAGGACGAGCTCCATCCTGTAGTGCATAGAGACATCCTGTAGTGTATAGAGACAGACGAGGTCATCGCCTTAGCGGACGTCCCAAATGGCACCCTATCCCCTATTGGGTTCTCTTCAAAAGTAGGTTACTGTGTAAGGAATAGGGTGCTATTTGGGATAGTAACCTATCCAGAGACGGGCTCACGTTTCCGTTCCCATTGTAAAACACTGAAGTCATTGATGACTAACGTAAGATTCTAATGTCTGTTTTCAATTACTGAGGAATCATACTCATGTCTCTAGGCCTCTCATATTTTCCTCAGAGATCAATTTTACTGTGTCAAAACATTATATTACACATATAGGAAGGGAGAAACAATGGAATTCTGTGACAGAAATAGTTATATCTAGGATTGCAAAGCTACTGGCAATTTACCAAAGTTACTAAAATATTCAGTAATTTTGTCATGGATTGGTAATTAACTGAAAATCAATCTTAATTTTGGTAATTTATACTTGAATAACTTTAACAAAATGTATTCATATACTTAAAAAAAAATCTGTCTGTATTGTCCATGAGTTTCTAGTAGATAGACCATATGGTTCAAGAGTATTTAGCGTAATTAATGAAAAAAGCATCTACAGTGAGGGAAAAAAGTATTTGATCCCCTGCTGATTTTGTACGTTTGCCCACTGACAAATAAATTATCCATCTATAATTTTAATGGTAGGTTTATTTAAACAGTAAGAGACAGAATAACAACAACAAAAATCCAGAAAAACACATGTCAAAAATGTTATAAATTGATTTGCATTTTAATGAGAGAAATAAGTATTTGACCCCCTCTCAATCAGAAAGAGGTGTCTTTTATACAGGTAACGAGCTGAGATTAGGAGCACACTCTTAAAGGGAGTGCTCCTAATCTCAGCTTGTTACCTGTATAAAAGACACCTGTCCACAGAAGCAATCAATCAGATTCCAAACTCTCCACCATGGCCAAGACCAAAGAGCTCTCCAAGGATGTCAGGGACAAGATTGTAGACCTACAGAAGGCTGGAATGGGCTACAAGACCATCGCCAAGCAGCTTGGTGAGAAGGTGACAACAGTTGGTGTGATTATTCGCAAATGGAAGAAACACAAAAGAACTATCAATCTCCCTCGGCCTGGGGCTCCATGCAAGATCTCACCTCATGGAGTTTCAATAATCATGAGAATGGTGAGGAATCAGCCCAGAACTACATGGGAGGATCTTGTCAATGATCTCAAGGCAGCTGGGACCATAGTCACCAAGAAAACAATTGGTAACACACTGTGCCATGAAGGACTGAAATCCTGCAGCGCCCGCAAGGTCCCCCTGCTCAAGAAAGCACATATACATGCCCGTCCGAAATTGTCCTCTGAATCAATCAGATGTTCATTGGCAAACTGGGTGAAAGTGTTGTGGTCAGATGAGACCAAAATGTGGCTCTTTGGCATCAACTCAACTCGCTGTGTTTGGAGGGGGAGGAATGCTACCTATGACCCCAAGAACACCATCCCCACCGTCAAACATGGAGGTGGAAACATGCTTTGGGGGTGTTTTTCTGCTAAGGGGACAGGACAACTTCACCGCATCAAAGGGACGATAGACGGGGCCATGTACCGTCAAATCTTGGGTGAGAACCTCCTTCCCTCAGCCAGGGCATTGAAAATGGGTCGTGGATGGGTATTCCAGCATGACAATGACCCCAAACACACGGCCAAGGCAACAAAGGAGTGGCTCAAGAAGAAGCACATTAAGGTCCTGGAGTGACCTAGCCAAACCGTAATCCCATAGAAAATCTGTGGAGGGAGCTGAAGGTTTGAGTTGCCAAACGTCAGCCTCGAAACCTTAATGACTTGGAGAAAATCTGCAAAGAGGAGTGGGACAAAATCGAGATGTGTGCAAACCTGGTGGCCAACTACAAGAAACGT
This sequence comes from Oncorhynchus tshawytscha, assembly GCF_018296145.1. Classification (NCBI taxonomy): domain Eukaryota; kingdom Metazoa; phylum Chordata; class Actinopteri; order Salmoniformes; family Salmonidae; genus Oncorhynchus; species Oncorhynchus tshawytscha. Next base: position 10,314,041 of record NC_056441.1, on the reverse strand, counting down.
ATGACCTCTGTGATTGCCAACAAGGGTTTTGCCACCAAGTACTAAGTCATGTTTTGCATAGGGGTCAAATACTTATTTCCCTCATTAAAATGCAAATCAATTTATAACATTTCTGACATGCTTTTTTTCTGGATTTTTTTGTTGTTTTTCTGTCTGACTATAAGTTTCTATCTGCAAAAAGAGGAGATGATTGGCTTTGAAGTTCCGAACCCTTATTGGTTTGAATGGTGTCAGGTATTTCTATATTGTATTCTTCTGAACTTAGCAACATGAATTGGGGTATTAAGACTTCGATATAGGTAGAGCACATTGAATAGAACAAGGCTATGTCAATAACAACATTTGGACATAAATGCAGATACAACCTCATAGTCCCAAGCTCTCGATTTCATGCTGAAACACTCATATTAAACACCAATGGGATTTACTAAGTTGATGGTTTATGTTTAGGATATTACAGCTTTTTTCATTCTATTTGTAATAAATCATGTTTCCTGAGTGAACCGTGAATAATGATGCGTGAGAAAGTTAGACGCACAAATATCACACCCCCCCAAAAAATTCTAACCTCTCCTGTTATTGTATTGTGAGAGGCTAGCAAAAGGGGGGGTAAAGTACGGTCCGCCAGGCACTTCAATCCAGCCTGCGAGACCACAACATTTTTAAAAGTTGTATTATTATATAAATATATATATATACAGTGCCTTGCGAAAGTATTCGGCCCCCTTGAACTTTGCGACCTTTTGCCACATTTCAGGCTTCAAACATAAAGATATAAAACTGTATTTTTTTGTGAAGAATCAACAACAAGTGGGACACAATCATGAAGTGGAACGACATTTATTGGATATTTCAAACTTTTTTAACAAATCAAAAACTGAAAAATTGGGCGTGCAAAATTATTCAGCCCCCTTAAGTTAAAACTTTGTAGCGCCACCTTTTGCTGCGATTACAGCTGTAAGTCGCTTGGGGTATGTCTCTATCAGTTTTGCACATCGAGAGACTGAAATTTTTCCCATTCCTCCTTGCAAAACAGCTCGAGCTCAGTGAGGTTGGATGGAGAGCATTTGTGAACAGCAGTTTTCAGTTCTTTCCACAGATTCTCGATTGGATTCAGGTCTGGACTTTGACTTGGCCATTCTAACACCTGGATATGTTTATTTTTGAACCATTCCATTGTAGATTTTGCTTTATGTTTTGGATCATTGTCTTGTTGGAAGACAAATCTCCGTCCCAGTCTCAGGTCTTTTGCAGACTCCATCAGGTTTTCTTCCAGAATGGTCCTGTATTTGGCTCCAGCCATGTTCCCATCAATTTTAACCATCTTCCCTGTCCCTGCTGAAGAAAAGCCGGCCCAAACCATGATGCTGCCACCACCATGTTTGACAGTGGGGATGGTGCGGTCAGGGTGATGAGCTGTGTTGCTTTTACGCCAAACATAACGTTTTGCATTGTTGCCAAAAAGTTAAATTTTGGTTTCATCTGACCAGAGCACCTTCTTCCGCATGTTTGGTGTGTCTCCCAGGTGGCTTGTGGCAAACTTTAAACGACACTTTTTATGAATATCTTTAAGAAATGGCTTTCTTCTTGCCACTCTTCCATAAAGGCCAGATTTGTGCAATATACAACTGATTGTTGTCCTATGGACAGAGTCTCCCACCTCAGCTGTAGATCTCTGCAGTTCATCCAGAGTGATCATGGGCCTCTTGGCTGCATCTCTGATCAGTCTTCTCTTTGTATGAGCTGAAAGTTTAGAGGGACGGCCAGGTCTTGGTAGATTTGCAGTGGTCTGATACTCCTTCCATTTCAATATTATCGCTTGCACAGTGCTCCTTGGGATGTTTAAAGCTTGGGAAATCTTTTTGTATCCAAATCCGGCTTTAAACTTCTTCACAACAGTATCTCGGACCTGCCTGGTGTGTTCCTTGTTCTTCATGATGCTCTCTGCGCTTTTAACGGACCTCTGAGACTATCACAGTGCAGGTGCATTTATACGGAGACTTGATTACACACAGGTGGATTGTATTTATCATCATTAGTCATTTAGGTCAACATTGGATCATTCAGAGATCCTCACTGAACTTCTGGAGAGAGTTTGCTGCACTGAAAGTAAAGGGGCTGAATAATTTTGCACGCCCAATTTTTCAGTTTTTGATTTGTTAAAAAAGTTTGAAATATCCAATAAATGTCGTTCCACTTCATGATTGTGTCCCACTTGTTGTTGATTCTTCACAAAAAAATACAGTTTTATATCTTTATGTTTGAAGCCTGAAATGTGGCAAAAGGTCGCAAAGTTCAAGGGGGCCGAATACTTTCGCAAGGCACTGTATATATATTTCCCCTTTTTTCTCCACAATTTTGTGGTATCCAATTGGTAGATACAGTCTTATCCCATCGCTGCAACTCCCATACGGACTCGGGAGAGGCGAAGGTCGAGATCCGTGTGTCCTCCGTTGAATTTCAAAATCCCGATGTGGCCCTCGAGCCAAAAAGTTTGCCCACCCCTGGTCTAGCATGTCTTGGGGGTATGATATTTGGCATCTGTAACTTTCTCAGTCATTATTTATTTAACGATTCATTTGGGATTATCCGTAATCATGGTAGCATCCACATTAATGTAGAAGTGTTTAGAAACATATTCTTATTTACAATAAAAAATAACTCCAAAACGATACCGTACATTATTTACCATTCATTTCTATTGGGCACAAAATAATCTGAAACACAACCAAAACAAACAGCCCCGGTCTAATACAACACACTGTAGCCTAAACATCAGCCCTGGTCTATTACAACACACTGTAGCCTAAACATCAGCCCTGGTCTATTACAAACACACTGTAGCCTAAACATCAGCCCTGGTCTAATACACCACACTGTAGCCTAAACATCAGCCCTGATCTATTACAACACACTGTAGCCTAAACATCAGCCCTGGTCTAATACACCACACTGTAGCCTAAATATCAGCCCTGGTCTATTACAACACACTGTAGCCTAAACATCAGCCCTGGTCTATTACAACACACTGTAGCCTAAACATCAGCCCTGGTCTAATACACCACACTGTAGCCTAAACATCAGCCCTGGTCTATTACAACACACTGTAGCCTAAACATCAGCCCTGGTCTAAACATCAGCCCTGGTCTATTACAACACACTGTAGCCTAAACATCAGCCCTGGTCTATTACAACACACTGTAGCCTAAACATCAGCCCTGGTCTATTACACCACACTGTAGCCTAAACATCAGCCCTGGTCTATTACAACACACTGTAGCCTAAACATCAGCCCTGGTCTATTACAACACACTGTAGCCTAAACATCAGCCCTGGTCTATTACAACACACTGTAGCCTAAACATCAGCCCTGGTCTATTACACCACACTGTAGCCTAAACATCAGCCCTGGTCTATCTCACCACACTGTAGCCTAAACATCAGCCCTGGTCTATTACAAACACACTGTAGCCTAAACATCAGCCCTGGTCTATTACAAACACACTGTAGCCTATACATCAGCCCTGGTCTATTACAAACACACTGTAGCCTATACATCAGCCCTGGTCTATCTCACCACACTGTAGCCTAAACATCAGCCCTGGTCTAATACACCACACTGTAGCCTAAACATCATCTGCACAACACCATCTTGATAAGCAACTCAGGTGTGTTCAGGGTTGTATCAAAAGCCTGCATGCCCACAAGCTCTCCAGGTGGAGGGTTGACCACATGTGTTTTATACAGTAGCCTAACAGTTATTCTCATTTGTGAGGGGTTAAGTGCCTTGATCAAGGACACAATGGCAAGAGATAGTAGGCCTACATGGGATCAGAAACCAGCAGCCTTCTGCTATGCTGACCTTTTCATGTACGCTACATAGACACCACCAATTATTGGTCATGGAAATTTGGTTAAAAGTCGTGGAAAAGTCATGGAATTCCATCTGTCAAAATGCGTAGGAACCCTTAACAGGGAATAATCAGAGGTCTCTATAGCATAATGCATAATGCCAGTTGATCATTTCTGTGAAGGACTTGGAAAAAGACAACTTCTGCACCTCTTCCATCCAAGTCAAGCACGGGTTATTCTCGTAGATGCTGGGCCAATTGTGCACTGCCCTATGGGACTCCCGGTCACAGCCAGTTGTGACACAGCCCGCGATCGAACCCCGGTCTGTAGTGACACCTCTAGCACCACTCGGGAGGCCCAAGCACTGGTTATTCTATTGGTAAACTTGGAAAGTTCCAGTACCCTCGCTTTGCCACCTTAGCTGCGTCACTCCCAGATGCTTGAATTAGACACGAGCCACTCTGCCCGATAAACAAAATAGCACAAGACAACAAAACATGGTAAGAATGTAAGAAATGTTCTTGCCTTGGATTTGAATATAAGAGCTCCACTTGAGCCGAAAACGGCCACATCAGTGGCAGGGATGTCGAGAAGACTGATGAATATGAGGAAAACTTTTCATGTCTGACTATGAGCTATGTTAAAATGCTATTGTTTTTAACGGTAAACTATTGCCTCATCCGTTATCCCTTGTTACTACCTTTCTTACCCAAAGATCCAATTTTATTGAAATGCTTCCTTACAGATGAAAAGAAAACAGAAAACAGTCATGAGTTTAACATTATATGCCAGTTGGAGGGTTGTAGTCGGTGCCTCAACTCTGCTTTGTGACGACTAGGATTTCCTTTGTAGCCAATTCAATATTCGGTACGTAGGATTTCCTTTGTAGCCAATTCAATATTCGGTACGTAGGATTTCCTTTGTAGCCAATTCAATATTCGGTACGTAAGAAATACAGCTACAGTGCCTTCGGGTGGTATTCCTACCCCTTGACTTATTCCACATTTTGTTGTGTTACAGCCTGAATTTAAAATGGATTACATTTATGTTTGGGTTTGTCACCCATCTACATGCAGTAACCTATAATGACAAAATGAAAACTTTAAAAACATTTTTTTTTAAATATGAGCAAATTTATTGTAAATGAAATACAGAAACATTGATGGAATATGTTTCTAAGTTACAAAAGGCATTTGGTTGATTTTAACAGAGAAAGGTGTGTGTGTTTGATTCTGTTTTTAAAACTGTGAAACTGCATCACAGATTTAGATTGAGTTAAAAGCAGGATGTGTGTAATTCGAGAGCAGGAAAAAGGAGGTCACAATGTGAATAATTAAGATGGAAAGACAATGGCTAACAAGACAATGCGTTTTTTATCTAGTCCATGCTTCTCATGTTAATTTGCTTTTAAAGTGTGGTTACTTGCATATTCATGCAGATTACTCACTAATTAGTGTTGCTAAACACACAGTATAGCGTTTTAATATGCATGGTTTAATTTGAGCTGCTGTTGAAGCATAGGCCTAGTTATTGGATATTTTTGTCATTCTCATAGTTTCATATTTCTCCATTTTTGTCCTTGATTTGTCAGAACAATATTCAATCTATTGTAGTTTCATTCAATCTTCACTTCTGCCTGGGTTTTTTTACTTGTATTAAGTGACTTTAGGTCATTGTAAAGCGCAATATAGATATAATTTATTATTATTATTATCATCTGGATCCAGATCCAGGAAGTGAGGTCATCCATCATATTCATTATAGTGCCTGTTGTATCTGTCAGTTAGTAAGGTCCCTCTCTGACTGGCTATTGTATGACAACCAGACCAGAGGCACTTTCTTTCCGCTCTTCTTCTCTCCTGCAGCAGCACACGGTTTTACAGTACATGTCCCCGGGGCAGGATTGTCACACCGTTAAAGTTTACTTTGGTCATTTTGATACAATTTAATCCATTTTATGTGTTAAGTACTTGATTTCTTGCTATGCAAGCTGGTAGGATGGCATCTGTCCACCCTTTGCATTAAAGTTGAATAGACTTTGTTACAAGCAGATTGCTGCATTGCTTGTATGTAATGTTTAACACACCTACTGATTTAAATAGCAGTATGCATAAATATGGGTGAAATACTTCATTGATCCACACAAGTTAATCTGATTTAACACGTTTTTTTACCCATTCAATATACAGTGCCTTCGGAAAGTATTCAGACCCCTTGACTTTTTCCACATTTTGTTGCGTTACAACCTTATTCCAAAATTGATTAAAACATGTTTTTTTTCATCAATCTACACCCCATATTGACAAAGCGAAAACATTTTTATTTTTTTTTGCAAACGTATAAAAAATTTAAAAGAGACATTTTTTAAATATTTTTGTGATAAAAAAACAATTTAATCCATTTAGAATAAAGCTGTAACATAACAAAAAAACAAAGAAAGAAAAGTCAAGGGGTCTGAATACTTTTCCGAATGCACTGTATAGTCCACAATTATATTAGAGCTCTGTAGTGTTGCTCTGGGGATGTGCTATCCAGCTGTGTATCCAACCAGAACACTTCTTCCTGTTGTCCTGCCTTGTTGTCCTGCCTTGTCGTCCTGCGCTGTTGTCCTGCCTTGTTGTCCTGCCTTGTTGTCCTGCCTTGTTGTCCTGCGCTGTTGTCCTGCCTTGTTGTCCTGCGCTGTTGTCCTGCGCTGTTGTCCTCCCCTGTAGCCATGTTTCAAGTTTTAATGTCACGTGTACAAGTACAGTGAGAACTTTCTTGCAAGTCTCTAAACCCAACAACGCATTCATCAATATCAATGTAATACTAAAAAAGAACATAAGGTGGAACAAAAAACACAGGAGAAAGTAGGTAAGCATACTATATACATACTGTATACAGGGTCAGTTCCAGTACCATATTAACAATGTGCAGGGATCCTGGAGTGATGGAGGTAGATAGGGGTAAGGTGACTGTATACAGGGTCAGTTCCAGTACCATATTAACAATGTGCAGGGATCCTGGAGTGATGGAGGTAGATAGGGGTAAGGTGACTGTATACAGGGTCAGTTCCAGTACCATATTAACAATGTGCAGGGATCCTGGAGTGATGGAGGTAGATAGGGGTAAGGTGACTGTATACAGGGTCAGTTCCAGTACCATATTAACAATGTGCAGGGATCCTGGAGTGATGGAGGTAGATAGGGGTAAGGTGACTGTATACAGGGTCAGTTCCAGTACCATATTAACAATGTGCAGGGATCCTGGAGTGATGGAGGTAGATAGGGGTAAGGTGACTGTATACAGGGTCAGTTCCAGTACCATATTAACAATGTGCAGGGATCCTGGAGTGATGGAGGTAGATAGGGGTAAGGTGACTGTATACAGGGTCAGTTCCAGTACCATATTAACAATGTGCAGGGATCCTGGAGTGATGGAGGTAGATAGGGGTAAGGTGACTGTATACAGGGTCAGTTCCAGTACCATATTAACAATGTGCAGGGATCCTGGAGTGACAGAGGGAGATATGTATAGGGGTAAAGTGACTAGGCATCAGGATAAGGATAAACAGAGTAGCAGCAGCAACGTAAATGATGATTATATGTGAATGTGTGTAGTCAGTATAAATGTGTGTGCATGTTAATGCTATGTGTCAAATTGTGTGCTTGCGTGTGTGTGTATTGGAGTGTCATTCTGCGTGACTGTGAAGAGTCCTGTCAGTGTGTATAGAGACTCTAAAAATAAAACAAAAGGACCAACTCATATAGTTTGTGTAGCTATTTAGCAGTCTTTTGGCTTGGGGATCGAAGTTGTTCAGGAGCCTGTTGGTGTCAGACTTGAGGCACTGGTACCGCTTTCTGTGCAGAAGCAGAGCGAATAAGTCTATGGCTTGGGTGGTTGGAGTCTAACAGTTTTCCGGGCCTTCCTTTCACACCGCCTGATATAGAGGTCCTGGATGGCAGGGAGCTCTGTCCCAGTGATGTACTGGCTGTCCAAACCACCCTCTGTAGCACCATGCAATCGAGGGTGGTGCTGTTGCCACACCAAGCAGTGATACAACTGGTCATGATGCTCTCAATGATGCATTCTTAAAACTTTTTGAGGATTTGAGGGACCATGCCAAACCTTTTCAACCTCCTGTCGCGCCTTCTTCACAACTGTACGCTTGTATGTGGACCATTTTAAGTCCTTCGTGATTTGGACACCGAGGAACTTGAAGCTCTCGACACACTCCACTGCAGCCCCGTTGATGTGGATGGGGGAATGCCCCCCCCCCTTTCCTGTAGTCCACAATCAGCTCCTTGGTCTTACTGATATTGAGGATATTGAGGTTGTTGTCCCGGCACCACACTGTCAGATCACTGACCTCCTCCCTACAGGCTGTCTCATTGTCGCCGGTGATCAGGCCAACCACTGTCGTGTCGTCAGCAAACTTAATGATGGTGTTGGAGTTGTGCGTGGCCACTCAGTTGTGGGTGAACAGCGAGTGGACAGGGACTAAGCACGCACCCCTGAGGGGGCCCCAGTGTTGAGAGTTAGCCTGGTGGAGGTGATGTTGTCTACCCTTACCACCTGGGGGCGGCCCGTCAGGAAGTCCAGGATCCAGTTGCAGAGGACGGTGTTCAGTCCCATGGTCTTAAGCATTGGTGACGAGCTTTGAGGGGACAATGGTGTTGAACTTTGAGCTGTAATCAATGAACAGCGTTCTTACACAGGTAAGGTGGGTGAGGGCAGTGTGGAGTGCAATTGAGATTGCGTTGTCTATGGATCTGTTGGGGCGGTTTGCAAATTTGAGTGGGTCTCAAGGGTGTCTGGGATGATGGAGTTGATGTGTGCCATAACCAGTCTTTCAAAGCTCTTCATGATTACAGATGTGAGGGCAGTAGTCATTGTGGCATGAAGCCTTAGAGTTCTTAGGAACAGGAATGATGGTGGTCAGTTAAAGATGTGAGGATTACAGACTGGGACAAGGAGAGGTTGAAAATTACAGTGAATATGCCTGCCGGTTGATCTGTGCATGCTCTGAGAACACACCCTGGGATACCGTACTGCCCTGAGGCCTTGTGAGGGATGTACTCTGATTAAAGACCCCACCGTTCTCTGGGTTGATAGTCATCCACCTGTGATTGTGCAACCATTTTCTTTTGGTTGTTTACAAATAATATACCTGGTCCTTGCATCCTCTATTTTTCAAGCAGAACCACAGGAGGGGAAGCAGGCAGACTACACCTCTGATACAGGGATCTACTGTAACCACTATCGCAGATTATTCTGAAATACATGTGATAATCGTGACAGGCACACAAAGAAAAGAATGTCCACCACACGATTTTCTTCTTCAGAGCGCATTCGTGTCTAATACACAATTTTATTCATAACTAATTCCATTTTCTATTTGACCTTTTATTTAACTAGGCAAGTCAGTTAAGAACAAATTCTTATTTACAATGACAGCCTAGGAACAGTGGGTTGCCTTGCTCAGAGGTAGAATGACAGATTTTTACTTTGTCAGCTCTGGGATTTGTTCAACCAATCTTTCGGTTACTGGCCCAACACTCTAACCACTAGGCTACCTGCCGCCCCAATTTGTTGTGGCTAACATTAGCTAGCTAGGTTAACTAGGTGGCTAGCGTTAGCTAGGGGTTAGGGTTAGGGGTTAGGGTTAGGTAACATGCTAGCTAAGTAGTTAAAGGGTTAAGGTAAGGGTTAGCTTAATGCCAGCTAACTAGTTAAAAAGTAGTAAGTAGTTCCTAATTAGCTAAAATGCTAAAGTTGTCCATCATGTGATTCGGACATGCAATGTTTGGGTTGCTAGACCTTCACGTTATATGCAACAATACGTCAACAACAACAACCACAGAGACACAAAAAAATGGACAAGTAATTTGTGTTTATTTCACAACCTTTTGTGATAGTGGGTTGACCGTAACAAGGCTTCCTTCTGTTCCATCTGTCCATAACTCAATTGATTACCTTCTCCATCTCTATAATGACGCCACACTGTTTTTCCATTACTATGATTGAACCGTGACTGATTGCCTACCTGCCGATGCTAAGTTTGCCTCCTGTGTCTCTATGGTTTTGTATGCGTCCCAAATGGCACCCTATTCCCTATATAGTGCACTACTTTTAACCAGAGCTGAATGGGCCCTGGTAAAAAATAGGAGTGCACTACATAGGGAATGGAGTGTCATTTGGGACGTAGACTTTCTCTTTCCTTCCTGTCACGTCTTTTCCCTGGCAGCATCAGGAACAAGGTCACCTCCTGTCACCTCCTGTCACCTCCTGTCTGTTCCAGGAAAACAGTGAAACACTCGCCGGCTGCCTCCTCTGTCCTCCACTCTCCTCCTCTGTCCCCCACTGTCCTCCTCTGTCCCCCACTGTCCTCCTCTGTCCTCCACTGTCCTCCACTCTCCTCCTCTGTCCTCCTCTGTCCTCCTCTGTCCTCCACTGTCCTCCTCTGTCCTCCACTGTCGTCCTCTGTCCCCCACTGTCCTCCTCTGTCCTCCACTCTCCTCCTCTGTCCCCCACTGTCCTCCACTGTCCTCCACTCTCCTCCTCTGTCCCCCACTGTCCTCCTCTGTCCTCCACTCTCCTCCTCTGTCCTCCACTGTCCTCCTCTGTCCCCCACTCTCCTCCTCTGTCCCCCACTCTCCTCCTCTGTCCCCCACTGTCCTCCTCTGTCCCCCCCACTGTCCTCCTCTGTCCCCCACTGTCCCCCTCTGTCCTCCTCTGTCCTCCACTGTCCTCCTCTGTCCTCCACTGTCCTCCACTGTCCTCCTCTGTCCTCCACTCTCCTCCTCTGTCCTCCACTGTCCTCCTCTGTCCTCCACTGTCGTCCTCTGTCCCCCACTGTCCTCCTCTGTCCTCCACTCTCCTCCTCTGTCCCCCACTGTCCTCCTCTGTCCTCCTCTGTCCCCCACTGTCCTCCTCTGTCCCCCACTGTCCTCCTCTGTCCCCCACTCTCCTCCTCTGTCCTCCACTGTCCTCCTCTGTCCTCCACTCTCCTCCTCTGTCCCCCACTGTCCTCCTCTGTCCTCCTCTGTCCTCCACTGTCCTCCTCTGTCCTCCACTGTCCTCCTCTCTCCCACTGTCCTCCTCTGTCCCCCACTCTCCTCCTCTGTCCCCCACTCTCCTCCTCTGTCCCCCACTGTCCTCCTCTGTCCCCCACTGTCCTCCACTGTCCTCCACTGTCCCCCCTCTGTCCCCCCTCTGTCCTCCACTCTCCTCCTCTGTCCCCCACTCTCCTCCTCTGTCCCCCACTGTCCCCCTCTGTCCTCCTCTGTACTCCTCTCTCCTCCTCTGTCCTCCACTGTCCTCCTGTCCCCCACTCTCCTCCTCTGTCCCCCACTCTCCTCCTCTGTCCTCCACTGTCATCCTCTCTCCTCCTCTGTCCTCCATTTTCTTTCCTGCAGAGATATCTTTGAGATCTGATCAGGTCCGCTGTGAATCATATGGGCTCTGCTGTGTTGTGTTGTGGTGTTGTTGTTGTGTTGACCCTTGACTCACTTCCCCCTCAGGCCTGTGCTGCTCTTTATACCCAACAACAGCCTTGTCAATTCAACATGGCTATGGTTTTAAACACACACTCTGTTAATAGTTGTGTTTAGTTTCTCCCTCTTGAATTATTTGAACGTCAGTTCTTAAGTAGGGTCCTCTCATCTCATCTGGGTAATTAGTGTTGAGTATCTGTCAGATGTGTTAAAGCATCTCAGTGGTCTATGTTAATATCATTAATCGCTGCTTTTTATTAGGTCAAATACATTAATACTTGGATAAAGTACTGATTGAATCATACTTGACTCCCAAGTTAGGTTGAGACAACACTGTGTCATACTTGACTAACTTCTACCTAGTACGGTTGAGATAGCAGTGTGTGAAGTTAGGTTGAGACAACACTGTGTCATACTTGACTAACTACTACCTAGTATGGTTGAGACAGCAGTGTGTGAAGTTAGGTTGAGACAACACTGTGTCATACTTGACTAACTACTACCTAGTATGGTTGAGACAGCAGTGTGTGAAGTTAGGTTGAGACAACACTGTGTCATACTTGACTAACTACTACCTAGAATGGTTGAGACGGCAGTGTGTGAAGTTAGGTTGAGACAACACTGTGTCATACTTGACTAACTACTACCTAGTACGGTTGAGACAGCAGTGTGTGAAGTTAGGTTGAGACAGGACTGTGTGATCAGCCACATTGAGCAGTGAGACTGGCATGCCCTGCTGGCTTCACTTGATACCATTAAACATGCCCCCCCCATCACCTTTCACTCTCTACGCTCTGCCAAGTCACCATCACTCTGCTAGCTCTGCTCTCTGCTAGCTCTGCTCTCTGCAAGCTCTGCTCTCTGCATTGCTCTCTGCTCTGCTCTCTGCTAGCTCTGCTCTCTGCTAGCTCTGCTCTCTGCTAGCTCTGCTCTCTGCAAGCTCTGCTCTCTGCATTGCTCTCTGCTCTGCTCTCTGCTAGCTCTGCTCTCTGCTAGCTCTGCTCTCTGCTAGCTCTGCTCTCTGCTAGCTCTGCTCTCTGCTAGCTCTGCTCTCTGCTAGCTTTGCTCTCTGCATTGCTCTCTGCTCTGCTCTCTACAGTATTCCCTACTTAGTCCCAAAACACAGCAGTGTCAGCAGTCATTACTCTGGCAGCAGCAGCTTTAGCTAGTTTCCATGAAGCAGCATAGCTAATGAGTATTGACTGTGTTTACGAGATCTAAATAAATGTTTCTCACTGTTTCTCATTGCCCAGGGATGTGCTTGCCTGGCTACTAGTGATAGGGGGAAAAAATCGATACATTTACATATCGTGATATTATTTTGGGACGATATTATAATCAATATTTCATGCCAAGTATCGATTTAGTAGTATCGCCAAGTATCGATTTAGTAGTATCGCCAAGTATCGATTTAGTAGTATCGCCAAGTATCGATTTAGTAGTATCGCCAAGTATCGATTTAGTAGTATCGCCAAGTATCGACACTAGGTAGCGTTAGCTAACGCTAGTCAGTTGTACCTGCTCCAAAACTCTGGTATTTTTCATCCTATAGCTTGTTCTCCATCTTCTTTTTCAATAGTGAGACACCATGTTTTCAGAACTTTTATTTCCCAGACTGATCAAAACTCTCTTCTCATGACCCTCTCGTCTCTATGCAGCAGACATATAGTGAGCAATATGTTTGGAACGTCAAATCGCAATAGAATTGCAGGATCGAATTGCAATAAATACAGAATCATGAGAATTGCAATGCATATCGTATCGGCACCTAAGTGTCATGATAATATCGTATCGTGAGGTCCCTGGCAATTCCCGATAGGTTGGGCCTGAACCAGAACACGTGGATTATTTTCATGATTACTACTACTTGGGCAAACTTAGGCAGGAAATGCCAACAACAAACAGTGATCTATCGTATTAGTACATTAAAAAAACAAATAATGAAAGGAAAGCATTGTAATTTAGAATTTTCTAAAGTTAGTGTGGGAGAGGTGGAATACGTATTGTTATCGATCAATAATGACTAACCTCCTGGCATTGACAACTTAGATGAAAAGTTACTGAGGATGGTACTGACTCTATGGCCACTCCTATTTGTCATGTCTTTAAATTGAGTCTAGAGGAAGGTGTTTAACCTCAGGCCTGGAGGGAAGCAAAAGTTATTCCGCTACCCTATCATCTTGTTGCCAGCTCTTTGCAAACTGTTAGAAAAAATGGTGTTTGAACAAATACAATACTATTTTTCTGTAAACAAATTGACAACAGACTTTCAGCATGCTTATTGACAAGGGCACTCAACATGTACTGCACTGACAGAAATGACTGATGATTGGTTGAAAGAAATTGATAAGAAGAAAATTGTGGGATCTATACATTTAGATTTTAGTGCAGCCTTTGATATTATTGATATTATTGACCATAACCTGTTGTTGAGAACTTATATTTGATGGATTTTCAACCTCTGCCATATCGTGGATTCAGAGCTAAAGATCTAATAGAACTCAGAGGGTTTTCTTTAATGGAAGCCTCTCTAATGTCAAACATGTAAGTTGTGATGTACCGCAGGGCAGCTCTCTAGGCCCTCTACTCTTTTCAATTTTTACCAATGACCTGCCACTGGCATTAAACAAAGCCTGTGTGTCCATGATTCAACAATATACGTGTCAGCAACCACAGCTAATAAAGTCACTGAAACTCTTAACAGTCAGTTTTCGAATGGGTGGCCAGTAATAAACTGGTCCTGAACATCTCTTTTTATTTACCTTTATTTAACTAGGCAAGTCAGTTAAGAAAAAAATCTTATTTTCAATGACTGCCTAGGAACAGTCATCACAGTCAACATCTCTAAAACTAAGAACATTGTATTTGGTACAAATAATTACCTAAGCTCTAGACCTCAGCTGAATCTGGTAATGAATGTTGTGGCTGAACAAGTTGAGGAGACTAAATTACTTGGTGTTACCTTAGATTGTAAACTGTCAATGTCAAAACATATAGATTGAATGGTTGTAAAGATGGGGAGAGGTCTGTAATAAAGAGATGCTCTGCTTTTTTGACACCACACTCCAAAAAGCAAGTCCTCCAGTCATGTGGTCAAATGCTGCCAGGAAAGACCTAGTTCAGCTGCAGCAGGCCCAGAACAGAGCGGCACGTCTTGCTCTTCGTTGTAATCAGAGGGCTGATATTAATACTATGCATGCCAGTCTGTCTTGGCTAAGAGTTGAGGAGAGACTGACTGCATCACTTCTTCATTTGATAAGAAATGTGGAGAAAATTCCAAATGGTTTGCATAGTCTACTTACACACAGCTCTGACACACACACTTACCCCACCAGACATGCCACCAGGGGTCGTTTTACCAAATCCAGAACAAATTCATGAAAGCGTACAGTATTATATAGAGCCAGTATTGCATGGCTCTCCCTTCCATCTCAAATGAACAGCAAACCTGGTTTAAAAAAGAAATAAAGCAACACCTCAAAGCACAATGCCTCTCCCCTTTTGGACCTAGACAGTTTGTGTATTGATATTTTATGTGTTCCATTTATAAAAATATATGTTGTTCTGTTGTTCTGAGCTGCTCTTGTCTCTTAATGTTCTGTATTATGTCATGTTTGATGTTCTGTGTGGACCCCAGGAAGAGCAGCTGCTTCTTTCACAACAACTAATGGGGATCCTAATAAAATACCAAATAAAGTGGCGGTTTGAAAATTCGTCATTGGCTTTGATACTCTGATTGGTTAGCGACGATCCAATCGCTGACGACTTTGTTTTGTACAACGCCCCCTGTGCCTCTCGTCACCACAAACAACTGCAATGATGGCAGTCTCAGATGGAAGTATGTACAGTGGTGAACGACAGGGCAGCGGAGCAATTCGTCAGGCTAGGGATGTGCCGCTCACATGGCCTGTTCTATTAGTTAGAACTTTGAAGTGGCTGTGATGAGCCATGGCATGTGTTCTTGCATAGTGTCACATACTTAGCATGTTTTGGTATTGCACATGTATCACAGCTTTGTATCTCACATGATTTACTGTACTTGGTGTGACGCACAGCACGTGCTGTACACCCACATCTCAAGCTTTTATTCTGTTGTCACACACGTATGCATGCATGCTGACACATACACACACAGTACCAGTCAAAAGTTTGGACACCTACTCATTCAAGGGTTTTTCTTTATTTGTACTATTTTCTACATTATAGAATAATAGTGAAGACATTAAAACTATGAAATAACACGTATGGAATCATGTAGTAACCAAAAAAGTGTTAAACAAATCAAAATATATTTTATATTTGAGATTATTCAAAGTAGCCACCCTTTGCCTTGATGACAGCTTTGCACACTCTTGGCATTTTCTCTACCAGCTTCAACTGGAATGCTTTTCCAACAGTCTTGAAGGAGTTTCCACATATGCTCAGCACTTGTTGTCTGCTTTTCCTTCACTCTGCGGTCCATCTCATCCCAAACCATCTCAATTGGTTGAGATCGGGTGATTGTGGAGGCCAGGTCATCTGATGCAGCACTCCATCACTCTCTTTCTTGGTCAAATAGCCCTTACACAGCCTGGAGGTGTATTGGGTCCTTTTCCTGTTGAAAAACAAATGATTCTCCCACTAAGCGCAAACCAGACGGGATGGCATATCGCTGCAGAATGCTGTGGTAACCAAGCTTGTTAAGTGTGCCTTGAATTCTAAATAAATCAATGACAGTGTCACCAGCAAAGCATCATCACACCACCACCTCCATGCTTCACGGTGGGAACCACTCATGCAGAGATCATCCGTTCACCTACTCTGCGTCTCACAAAGACACGGCGGTTGAAACCAAAAATGTCAAATTTTGACTCATCAGACCAAAGGACAGATTTCCACCAGTCTAATGTCCATTGCTCATGTTTCTTGGCCCAAGCAAGTCTCTTCTCCTTATTGGTGTCCTTTATTAGATGTTTCTTTGCAGCAATTAGACCATGAAGGCCTGATTCACACAGTCTCCTCTGAACAGTTGATGTTGAGACTAGAGGTCGACTGATCATGATTTTTCAACACCGATACCGATTATTGGAGGACCATAAAAGCCGATGCCGATTAATCGGCCCGATTTTTATTTATTTATTTGTAATAATGACAATTACAACAATACTGAATGAACACTTATTTTAACTTAATATAATACATCAATAAAATCAATTTAGCCTCAAGTAAATAATGAAACATGTTCAATTTGGTTTAAATAAGGCAAAAACAAAGTGTGGGAGAAGAAAGTAAAAGTGCAATATGTTCCATGTAAAATATGTGCCATGTAAGAAAGCTAATGTTTCAGTTCCTTGCTCAGAACATGAGAACATATGAGTTTGAGTTTATTGAGTTTATTTTTATTTTTACAGGGACAGTGCACATTAATCAACGTTTCAGTAAAAGTGCCGGTTTTAGCCAGCCGGCTAATTTTCAACCGCAGTCCCTGGGCAGGTTATTAAAAACAATTACAATATAGACAATAGCAACATAGAACAAGCAAGACATAGCAACATAGGACAAGCAAGACATAGCATACAGACAGAGCAACATAGGACAAGCAAGACGTAGCATACAGACAGAGCAACATAGAACAAAAAGCAGCAAGACAAAATTCATAAAAGCAACAGTGTTTCCACACCTCACAAGCTACAGACAACAGACAACATGGAGAGCGGCAACACACAGCTAGGGACCATGTTCACAAATCTGATTGACCTTTAGCCATGTCTTCAAGCATTTTGTGAAAGTGTGATATGTGGTGCAGTTATGTGTGTCTGATGGCAGTGTATTCCAGACATGGGAAGCTCTCACAGAGAATGCAGATTTACTAAAGGTGCTTTTCCTTAGGGGAACTATACAGTCACCTCTCATGGCAGACCTTGTGGATCTGCTGCCATATGTCTGGGTTTTCTGTTTAACAAAAATATTGAGTGGAGGGGGAGCCAGGCCACTAAGGATCTTGAATACAAGACATGCGTCGGTGTATTGCACAAGATTTTCCCAACTCAAGAGCTCATGCTTTCTAAGTATGTGACAATGATGATGGCTATTGGGCTTCCTATCAAGCACTTTGAGAGCCTGTTTGTAGACAGACTGAATAGGTTTTAATGTTGTACAGCAAGCTTGGGCCCAACTAGTCAAGCAGTATTTTAAGTGGGGGAGTATCATAGATTTGAAGTACAGTTTTGCTACCTCTGTAGTCAAACAATTTCGTATAAATCGGAAATTAGCTAGGTTGAATTTGGTTATTTGAATTACCTTTTTCACATGCTTTTTAAAAGAGGTTGGAATCAAGTATGATGCCAAGGTACTTAAAATCGGATACCACCTGGAGCTTCTCCCCTGACACATAGACATCTGGCTCAGTAGCATCTGTTGCCCTCTTTGTGAAGAACATGCAAACAGTTTTTTTCACATTGAGATGCAGACACGAGCCACTGAGCCACTTTGTAACCTGGACCATTACAGTAGTGAGTTCTTGTGCAGCTTGTTGTTTGCTCTTTGCATGCACATATATCACTGTATCATCTGCATACATTTGAACTTCAGACCCAGTGCAGACAGAAGGCAGATCATTAATGTACAGGCTGAACAGGAGGGGCCCCAGTATTGACCCTTGGGGCACGCCCACATCATAGCTACGAGTGGGCGACAGCTCATTGACACACTGAGTTCTGCCTTCAAGGTATGATTTCATCCATCTCAAGGCATCAGGGGAAAAGTTGAACTTGGACAATTTTGTGATGAGAATCTCATGGTTAACAGTATCAAAAGCCTTCCTTAGGTCCAGAAACACAGCCCCAACAGCACCCGCTTTGTCCATCTTGGACATCTTGGACAGAAGAAAGCAGTTGGCCGTTTCTGTGGAGTGTTTCGCTCTGAAGCCAAACTGCATGGAGTGTAATGTGAAGGGGCTGTTGTTGAGGTGGGAAATCAGTTGTTCTGCTACACACTTTTCAACAACCTTTGACACCACAGGTAGTATACTAATGGGCCTGTAGTTACTCACGTTAGCAGGGTCGCCTGATTTAAAGATGGCCGTTATTATGGCCAACTTCCATACCCTTGAAACACCCGAGACCAATAGATGTGTTGGTGACCTTAGTAATGGGGCCAATGAGTGACTCTTTGTAGTTTTTAAGAAAGATAGAGTCCATCCCAAACACATCTTTGGCTTTAGAGTTCTTTAGTGAGCTAATCACCTTGTTCACCTTTGACTCAGAAACCTCCCTTATGATGAAGACAGGTTGAGCATCATTTACTAGCACTGAGCCCAAGAAACCAGTGGAGGGGTTCTGTGTCAGTACCCTGACAGAGTCAATAAAGTAGGAATTGAAGGCTATTGCTATTTCGACTGCATCCTGTTAGATTGTTATTCACCATGATTTCTAGTCTTTTTGCAGTGTTACAATGGTCTTTCCCTGTTAACTTTTTTAGATTCTCCCATATCAATTTAGAATTTCCCTTTGCTTCACCAATTATGTTAATAAAAAAGTTTGCCTTGGCCTGTCTGATTTCTTTGATCACCTTATTTCTCAACATGGTAAACCTACGTCTGTCATGCTCTAATTTAGATTTTAAGGCTATTTTTAGAGCATAATCTCGTTCTTTCATCAATTTCCAGATTTCTCCATTTAGCCAAGGAAGAGTGCTCTTTTGGCCAGGTTTGGATTTGATTTTCTTTAGGAAGCCATTTATTGTAGTCTGGATTGTGGATAGAAAAACCTGACTATCAGCTTCCACGTCTGTATAGGACAAGAGATCATTCCAGTTTATTCCCTTCATTGCTTTTTCAAAATATTTTAATTCACTCTTAGGTATTCTGAGTTGATCCGGCTTTCTAACAGTAGAGAGGTTAAACCTGCTCTTAGACAGCTTTCTGGCTATAAGTGTCAGATTATGATCAGACAGCCCAGTAACCATATTGAATGATTTAGTCACTCTCTCTGGTTTATTACTGAACACCAAATCAATCTGTGTTTTAGAGCAACAAGTCACCCTGGTTGGCCCTTTAACTAGCTGTGTAAGGTCAAAGGTATTAGTGATCCGTTTGAGGGTTTTCCTACAACACTTGTCTTCATAATTAATGTTAAAATCTCCCATTAAGATGACCTCTTTCCCAAAATCACATTCCCTAAGCATGGTATTAAACTGATCAAAAGCTGGTGGTTCCTTTTAACATGAGTCTTCAATATTCCCAGGTAAGACGTTTTAGGTTGTAGTTATTATAGGAATTGTACGACCATTTCCCTCTATACCATTTGTATTTCATTAACCTTTGACTATTGGATGTTCTTATAGTCATTTTAGTATTGCCAGTGTAACAGTATAGCTTCCGTCCCTCTCCTCGCTCCTCCCTGGGCTCGAACCAGCAACACAACGACAATTAGCGCGCGCTAACTAGCTATCCATTTCACTTCGGTTACACGAGCCTCATCTCAGGAGTTGATAGGCTTGAATTCATAAACAGCGCAATGCTTGACGCACAACGAAGAGCTGCTGGCAAAATGCACGAAAGTGCTGTTTGAATTCATGTTTACACGCCTGCTTCTGCCTACCACCGCTCAGTCAGATACTTGTATGCTCAGTCAGATTATATGCAACGGAGGGCATGCTAGATAATATCTAGTAATATCATCATCCATGTGTAGTTAACTAGTGATTGTGATTTGATTGTTTTTTATAAGATAAGTTTAATGCTAGCTAGCAACTTACCTTGGTCTACTGCATTCGCGTAACTCCTTGTGGAGTGCAACGAGAGAGAGGCAGGTCGTTATTGCGTTGGACTAGTTAAGGTTGCAAGATTGGATGTCTGTCTGTCTGTCTCTCGCAGTCTGTCTGTCTGTCTCGCTGTCTGTCTGTCTGTCCCGCTGTCTGTCTGTCTGTCCCGCTGTCTGTCTGTCTGTCCCGCTGTCTGTCTGTCTGTCCCGCTGTCTGTCTGTCTGTCTGTCCCGCTGTCTGTCTGTCTGTCCCGCGGTCTGTCTGTCTGTCCCGCGGTCTGTCTGTCCCGTCCCTGTCCCGGGTCTGTCTGTCTGTCCCGCGGTCTGTCTGTCTGTCCCGCGGTCTGTCTGTCTGTCCCGCGGTCTGTCTGTCTGTCCCGCGGTCTGTCTGTCTGTCCCGCGGTCTGTCTGTCTGTCCCGCGGTCTGTCTGTCTGTCCCGCGGTCTGTCTGTCTCTCCCGTTGTCTGTCTCTCCCGTTGTCTGTCTGTCCCACTGTCTGTCTGTCCCGCTGTCTGTCTGTCCTGCTGTCTGTCTGTCCCGCTGTCTGTCTGTCCCGCTGTCTGTCTGTCTGTCTGTCCGTCCGTCCGTCTAAGGAGCCATGCCGAGGCGTCTTAGGGCAGGGCCCTGATCTCCCATTCAGTATGCTCATTCACAATACGGCTAACATTGTTTATATGAAAACAAATAGAAGGTAGTTGGAGCAACTGCTCCGCAATGCCACCCAGGACACGGTAGCATGTCAGCAGGAATTGGGTGTCTGCTGAATGATGTGAATGTGAGAATAGACAAATCTGTAGATTTTTATGTAAAGACGCAGTATATCTCCCCCTCTTTCTTTTCCTTGTTCTCTTAATCATCAACAAATTCAAATCCTATTATTTCTATCCAGTGTTATGTTCATGCAGGTACCCTTGTTTTCATTCCGATCATGCCCTGCACTAATGACAGCCCCTCTATGGAGGAAGTATGACATTATGATGAGGCCATGGTCTGTCAGCCTCCATGGTCTGGTCTGTCAGCCTCCACGGTCTGGTCTGTCAGCCTCCACGGTCTGGTCTGTCAGCCTCCACGGTCTGGTCTGTCAGCCTCCACGGTCTGGTCTGTCAGCCTCCACGGTCTGGTCTGTCAGCCTCCACGGTCTGGTCTGTCAGCCTCCATGGCTCCTATACAGTCACGATAACCAGTCTATTTTCTCCCTGTCTGCCTTCCAAATGGCCCCCTATTCAGTGCAATAGTTTTTACTAGGACCCATTGGGCTCTGGTCCCTAGGAGCACAGTATATAGGTAATAGGGTGCTATTTGAGACGCTGGCCCTGTCTACATGCCACGACAGCCATCTTGTATTGTTTGCCAACACTTCTGTCACTTTGATTCTAATCATACTGGTGACTACAGAATGGGGAGAAAATGCTGAGTCATTGATGATCCATTTCTGATTAATGCTTTGCTTTACATTGTCTGTCTGTGTGACTAGGTAACTAAATTCACACTGGCTAAAAGCCTCGGTGGAGTCAGCCATCGTTCCAGAGGAGGACACGTTCTGTAGCCAGCGCCCGTCTACAGTTTCCTGTTATAGTTGTTTTCGGCTCCGTGGCAAGCGGTCTAACCTTAGCACTCACATGAGACTCTGTAACCTCTCTGCTCTTAATGGAGGTGGATGGGGATGGGGGGTTTCCTACCATCAGTAGAGATCCTTGGCAAACAGTTTGTCAAACCTTAGACTATGTGGAATCAGCTGAGTGCTATCTGGCACGAAATGGCAGCAGATGGATTGTGTATTCCATATTGGGCTTCCATGCTCCATATTAATGTAAAGTGTTGGTCCCGGTGCAGCATCTTCAGCTCTGTTATAGGTCATGTGATCCTGGAAGAGAGTGATACAGGATCTGCTTCCCAATTGGCATCCTTTTCCCTATTTAGTGCACTCTTTTTTTTGACCAGAGCCCTATTGGCCCTGGCCAAAAGTAGTGCACTATATAGTGAATAGGGTGCCATTTGGGATGCAGACAAAAAACACAGAGACACAGGAGGCCAACTTAGCCTCGGCAGGCAATCAGCCACGGTTCAATCATTCCAATGGAAAAACAGTGTGGCGTCATTATAGAGATGGAGAAGGTATTCGATTGAGTTATGAAGTGACGGAACAGAAGGAAGCCTGTCATTTGGGACTCAGGCTAAGACATTCCTCTCTATAGAAGCTAGCTGGTGGAGCCATGAGCCATGAGTGTCAGTGAAGGTAACCAGATTACTGCACTCCAGCAGTAGCCTAGGCCCTGCCAAATGTGAAAGCAAAAGTAGCCTAGTGCAAATGGCAAACATACACTGAGTGTACAAAACATTAGGAACACCTTCCTAATATTGAGTTGCACACACGTTTGCCCTCAGAACGGCCTCAATTCGTCAGGGCATGCACTCTACAATTTGACGAAATGGTTCCACGGGGATGCTGGCCCATGTTGACCTCAATGCTTCCCATAGTTGTGTCAATTTGGCTGGATGTCCTTTGTGTGGTGGACCATTCTTGATACACGCAGGAAATTGTTGAGCGTGAAAAACCCAGCAGCGTAGCAGTTCTTGACACAAACTGGTGCGCCTGGCACCTACCATCATACCCCTTCAAAGGCACTTAAATCTTGTCTTGCCCATTCACCCTCAATAGCACACATACACAATCCATGTCTCAATTGTCTCAAGGCTTCAAAATCCTTCTTTAACCCGTCTCCTCCCCTTCATCTACACTAATTGAATTGGATTGAACAAGTGACATAAATAAGGGATCATAGCTTTCCCCTGGTCAGTCTATGGAAAGAGTGTTGTCCACTGTGTGTTATGTATTATGTGCGACATGTGTTGATATTTCCTTTAGATACTGTCTTGGCCTAATTCCAATACCTCCAAAGTATACAGAGAAGAAGGGTGTTATTGTCACCATGAAAGGTGAATGATGGGTGTTATTGTCACCAAGGTGAATGATGGGTGTTATTGTCACCATGAAAGGTGAATGATGGGTGTTATTGTCACCAAGGTGAATGATGGGTGTTATTGTCACCAAGGTGAATGATGGGTGTTATTGTCACCAAGGTGAATGATGGGTGTTATTGACACCATGAAAGGTGAATGATGGGTGTTATTGTCACCAAGGGTGAATGAGGGTGTTATTGTCACCATGAAAGGTGAATGATGGGTGTTATTGTCACCATGAAAGGTGAATGATGGGTGTTATTGTCACCATGAAAGGTGAATGATGGGTGTTATTGTCACCATGAAAGGTGAATGATGGGTGTTATTGTCACCAAGGTGAATGATGGGTGTTATTGTCACCAAGGTGAATGATGGGTGTTATTGTCACCATGAAAGGTGAATGATGGGTGTTATTGTCACCAAGGTGAATGATGGGTGTTATTGTCACCAAGGTGAATGATGGGTGTTATTGTCACCATGAAAGGTGAATGATGGGTGTTATTCAGGCAGAGTTATAATGCTTGTTCACGTGCGTAGTTTTACGACAGGTCTGATTTATAACGGGAAATATGTATGGCGCGCACCAAGTATATAAATCTCTATATTTTTGTGAGTTATTTAGTGTTACATTCACGCAATGGTTCTAAATGAGGCCCCAGGCCTCTACCTAGTCTCTTCCATAGACAGAGTAGGCTGTTGGAAGGCACCAGGCCTCTATCTAGGCTCTTCCATAGACAGAGTAGGCTGTTGGAAGGCCCCAGGCCTCTACCTAGGCTCTTCCATAGACAGAGTAGGGCTGTTGGAAGGCCCCAGGCCTCTACCTAGGCTCTTCCATAGACAGAGTAGGGCTGTTGGAAGGCCCCAGGCCTCTACCTAGTCTCTTCCATAGACAGAGTAGGCTGTTGGAAGGCCCCAGGCCTCTACCTAGGCTCTTCCATAGACAGAGTAGGGCTGTTGGAAGGCACCAGGCCTCTATCTAGGCTCTTCCATAGACAGAGTAGGGCTGTTGGAAGGCACCAGGCCTCTACCTAGTCTCTTCCATAGACAGAGTAGGGCTGTTGGAAGGCACCAGGCCTCTACCTAGGCTCTTCCATAGACAGAGTAGGGCTGTTGGAAGGCACCAGGCCTCTATCTAGGCTCTTCCATAGACAGAGTAGGGCTGTTGGAAGGCACCAGGTCTCTATCTAGGCTCTTCCATAGACAGAGTAGGGCTGTTGGAATCAGCTATACAGCAGTTTGAACTCTATGAAAAAGTGTATTATTTTTTAACACAGTCCAACTTCCTCAGTTAAATGATGCAGCAGGGAAGTTAGTTAAAACTCAATGAAGGCAGAAATGTATTGAAGAAGTGGAGTGCTTTCTATAGCTATCATAGCTTTGAGAGCAATGGCCCTGTAATTGAAAGACTGAGTTAGAATAGAGATTTCTTCAGAAAACTCAACTCCCTTTGTTTTTCCAGGTTGACAGTGATGTGTAGCTGTTGTTGGTCTCAAGGACTCATTATAAACACGTCTGTTTTCATCTGTTGGTGTCTTTTTAAAGGACAAGGTGGTGTGTTTCCGTGCCCCATTCCCATTGTAGCTGCCTGTGAGAGAGTTCTGAGACGATGCATGGACCATAGGGGATGTTTAATGTGGTGTTGTTTTGGTCGTGGTGGTGTTTAATGGGATGTTTATGGTGGTGTTGTTTAATGTGGTGTTTAATGTGGTGTTTATGGTGGTGTTGTTTTGGTGGTGTTTAATGTGGTGTTTTGGTAGTGTTGTTTTGGTGGTGGTGGTGTTTAATGGGATGTTTATGGTGGTGTTGTTTTGGTGGTGTTGTTTAATGTGGTGTTTAATGGGTGTTTAATGGGGGATGTTTTGGTGGTGGTGTTTAATGTGGTGTTTAATGTGGTGTTTTGGTGGTGGTGTGGTGGTGGTGTTTAATGTGGTGATTAATGTGGTGTTTTGGTGGTGGTGGTGTTTAATGGGATGTTTATGGTGGTGTTGTTTTGGTGGTGTTGTTCAATGTGGTGTTTAATGTGGTGTTTTGGTGGTGGGTGGTGTTTAATGGGGGATGTTTTGGTGGTGGTGTTTAATGTGGTGTTTAATGTGGTGTTTTGGTGGTGTGGTGGTGGTGTTTAATGTGGTGATTAATGTGGTGTTTTGGTGGTGGTGGTGTTTAATGGGATGTTTATGGTGGTGTTGTTTTGGTGGTGTTGTTTAATGTGGTGTTTAATGTGGTGTTTTGGTGGTGGCGTTTTGGTGGTGTTTAATGGGGGATGTTTTGGTGGTGGTGTTTAATGTGGTGTTTAATGGTGTTTTGGTGGTGTGGTGGTGGTGTTTAATGTGGTGATTAATGTGGTGTTTTGGTGGTGGTGGTGTTTAATGGGATGTTTATGGTGGTGTTGTTTAATGTGGTGTTTAATGTGGTGTTTTGGCGGTGGTGTTTTGGTGGTGTTTAATGGGGGATGTTTTGGTGGTGGTGTTTAATTTGGTGTTTAATGTGGTGTTTTGGTGGTGGTGTTTTGGTGGTGTTTAATGGGGGGATGTTTTGGTGGTGGTGTTTAATGGGGTGTTTAATGTGGTGTTTTGGTGGTGTTTAATGGGGTGTTTGTTTTGGTGGTGTTTAATGTGGTGTTTTGGTGGTGTTTAATGGGGTGTTTTGGTGGTGTTTAATGGGGTGTTTTGGTGGTGTTTAATGGGGTGTTTTGGTGGTGTTTAATGTGGTGTTTTGCTGGTGTTTAATGGGGTGTTTTAGTCATTTAGCAGACACTTATCCAGAGCACCTCACAGGACCAATCAGGGTGAATTGCCTTCCTCAAGGGCACATCAACTGATTTTTCACCTAGTCGGCTCGGAGATTCGAACCAGCGTCCTTTTGGTTACTGGCCCAACACTTTCAACCGCGAATCTACCTGCCGCCCGTGGAACAGGTTTCTATTTGAATGACTGACTGGACCCACTGAACTGTTGGTTTACTTGCTTTTGTTGTCTGCCGTAGACTGTGTTGTCTGCCGTAGACTGTGTGGTCTGCTGTAGACTGTGTTGTCTGCTGTGTACACACACACACACTGAGGGCAGCTCTCTTGAGGCCCTCACTGGGAAGTGGAGGCATTTGTGTTGTTGGAGTGCAGGCAGCCCCTGTGACCATGTTATCATCCTTGACCACATGCACGCATGTGCACACACACATACAGTACACACACACGGAGACACAGGGGAACTCGCATACCAGGGATGCCTGAGGTCGGCCTTACCCAGATCTCGTATGCTGAGGATCCCCTCCCCATCTCCCTCCCTCCTGCAGCTGACAGACCCTAAATGCACACACACACACACACACACACACACACTGCCTCTGTCACACACACACTGCCTGCACACTCAAACAGTCCCCATCACAGGTTCTGACCCGTTTCCCAATTCCAGCACATTGTAGCTGGACAGTTGGAAAGCCCCTCCATTTCCAGCACTGTCCCAGTTTAAGCCATTGCATAGGGCAGTGCACCATATCTCGGCATGGCTTTATGGAGAATTGACAATGTAATAACATTTGCAGTGTTACGTAACCACGACCTTGTCTTCCTAGCCGGTGAAAGGCAGTTCCTCTAATGTTGTGTCAATACTCACGTGCTTCAACGTTCCACCTAGTAGCCTAGTTCTGTTGTCTTTTCAGTATTTTTCTAGTGTGTTTTTTTGTTCCGTCAGAACATGCTTCCAGTCTCTCTGATTTTCCCAAGGTACCTCAGCAGAAGTCCCATGTATGGATGAAAACACTTGAC
>NC_056441.1:10089749-10282249 GCF_018296145.1 Oncorhynchus tshawytscha | reverse complement strand
TTGTTTAGGCTTTTTCCTGCCTTCAGTAGTTTGATCTCCTGTCCGAAACTCTGTTGTTGTGTTACCTTAATCCAGTACTTTTCTGCATCGAACAGTTCTTCAGCAGTCAGTTCACCTTGCATCTTTATGGTTGTACGAACATTGGCTAAGAATCTCTTTATCCAGGCGGTGACTCTGAACACTCTTTTCAGTTTGCTGTACCTTTCAAGCTCCAACACAGGTTCAGTGCTGTCTGTGCTGTTTGCTGCGAGTTGTACAGTAACCTGGCAACTGGACTTGAGTTCTATATTCACCTCATCCGGAACCTTGTTATCATCAGTCTCTTCGGACTGATTGGGTGATGTCAGAATTCTGGGTCCATTCCACCATAGCTCGCTCTGTGTCAAGTTTCGAACAGTTTGTCCTCTAGTAGGGAGGTCAGCTGGATTAGTTTTCCCTTCAATATGTGACCATGACTCTGGATTGGTCAAGGACTGGATCTCCGTCACTCTGTTCGCAACAAACTGTTTCCATTTCTGAGCTGAGCGGCTAATCCAATGCAGCACGATCATCGAGTCTGAGCTGCTAATCCAATGCAGCATGATCATCGAGTCTGAGCTGCTAATCCAATGCAGCACGATCATCGAGTCTGAGCTGCTAATCCAATGCAGCACGATCATCGAGTCTGAGCTGCTAATCCAATGCAGCACGATCATCGAGTCTGAGCTGCTAATCCAATGCAGCACGATCATCGAGTCTGAGCTGCTAATCCAATGCAGCATGATCATCGAGTCTGAGCTGCTAATCCAATGCAGCACGGTCATCGAGTCTGAGCTGCTAATCCAATGCAGCACGATCATCGAGTCTGAGCTGCTAATCCAATGCAGCACGATCATCGAGTCTGAGCTGCTAATCCAATGCATCACGATCATCGAGTCTGTCCACATTTTTATCTGTTTTTCTTCCATTTTCAGTGTGGTCATCAAGTTGTTTGCTGGTCTCGCTCCAATCACAGCTCCCATGAGCTCCAGGCGTGGCAGCGTCATTTTCTTAAGTGGGGCTACCCTGGACTTGGATGCATCTAGACCTGTTGTTTCCCTGTCTTGTGACTCACCTTGCAAGTAAGCTACTGCACTGTAAGCCCTTTCACTTGCATCACAGAACACGTGTAGTTTCAGGGTGTGGTTATTCTGTGGCCGCATGTCTGTTCGGTACCACCTTGGTATGATGAGCTGGTGTAACTGGGGTAGTTCTGAACACCACTGTTGCCATTCTCGTGTCAGATCAGGTGGTAATTCTTCGTCCCAGCTGAGTCCCCTCTCCCACATTTCCTGGAACATGCACTTGATCCTGATGGTGAAGGGAGTTAAGAAACCAAGAGGGTCGAAGATACGTGCAGACGACTGCAGAACACTTCTCTTTGTGTTTTCCTTTTGCCTTAGAATGCTCAGTAACGGCCTGAGGTCAAACACAAAGTCATCTGTTTCCGGCCTCCATACTAAACCTAAAACCTTCAGCACTAATCCTTGTGTTTGTAACGTCAACGGGTGGTCAGTTGTCGTACTCTCCTCCCATTTTGTTTTCAATTCAGGAGAATTGGTCATCCATTTGCAGAGGTCCATGCCTGCAATCGACAGCATTCACTTTGCAGTTGTTGTCACAAGGTAAGCCTCTTCAACATTGCGTGAACTTGCAATGAAGTCATCTACGTAGAGTGACTCTCTCAGTATCCCTACTACTTCTGGTTGTTCTGTTTCATATTGGTTCAGGTGCTTCCTGATTGTAGCTGCCAGCAAAAATGGACTTGGGGAAGCTCCAAATACCACTCTTTTCATCCTCAGCACACGCAGCTCCTCTTCATTTTCTCCCCTTGGTGGGCCTGTGAGCCATAGAAATCTCACGGCGTCTCTGTCTCTCTCTGCTAGGGATATCTGCAGGAAAGCTTTCTTGATGTCTGCCATGAATGCGATCTCATGTAGTCTGAACTTTATCAGAACGCTGAGCAGATCCGGATTCAGGTTCGGTCCTGTGAGTAGACAGTCATTGAGAGATGGACAGCCATCTTCACGGGACGAGGCATCAAACACCACTCTCAGTTTTGTTGTCACCTTATCTTCTCGGAGTACTGCATGGTGAGGTAAGTAGTATTTTACGTTGTCTGCACTTGATGCGTTGTCCTTGGGCACGTCCTCTGCCATATCTTGTTGTAAGTAGTCTTCTACTACTTCATTGTATCTGCTGTACAACGTCACATCCTTCTTCAGTCTTTTCTTCAGACATTCAAACCGTTTCTTGGCGATTCTATAGTTGTCTTGGAGTTCTGGCATTTCTCGTTTCCATGGCAACTCCACATGGTATCGCCCATCTTTGAAGGTGGTTGTTTCTTCAAACCTTTGTAGAGCCTCGGTTTCCTCTGGGTTCTGTGTCCTCTCGCTTAGAATACCCAGAGACTCAAGCTCCCAGAATGCATGCAGTTGCTTGGAGACTAGTGTGTCTTCATCAAGTGGGATGAACATGCAGGTTGCCTCGGCGACACTTGACATGGACACGGGTCCCTGCACCGACCATCCAAAGGTGCTCTCTAAAGCAACTAGCGTCTCCGTCAGTCGCTCCACTCTGCCTGATACTATCTGCCAGTAGTAGTCTGCTCCTATCAGGACAGAGAGTTCAGGATCATTGTCATCTCCTGGAAAGTCTGCGAGCTGCAGTCCCCTTTTACTGAGCTCATGTGAATCCAGGAACCTTCATCACAGCTGTGCACACTTGTGGGGTTTCAATCGCCTCTATCTCTATTCTCTGCTGTTTGTCCCAGACATTCTCCAAGATGACTTTCACTGTGTTACGTTGGGACGTTGCTGGGGCAGAGGAGCCAAACGTGTGAAGAGTGAGTGCCTCTTGTCTGATTACTGGTAGCTTCAAGCCCTTCACAAGGTTTTCATGTATGAAGCTTCTCTGACTGCCTCCATCTAGTAAGCAACGAGCTGTCTTCCTGCCCGATGGGCCTTCTACCCATGCCTTTGCCGTATGTAGCAACACAGTGTTCTGTCCATCTGGTTTCATCCTCACTGAATGGGGAATAACTGAGGAAACAACAGCATCTACAGAAACAGTAGGGGGTTGCACCTCACTCCTCTTACTGGTACACACCGCAATGTGATGTCTGCTTCCACATGTTGCACATGACACATCTTTGACTTTACAGAATTTTGCTATGTGTTTCTGTCCTAAACATACAAAGCATCTTCCCATGTTCTTTAGTTTCTCTTTGCGTGTAGCAATATTGTAGTCAGGGCAGTTTTCTGATTTGTGGTCTGCACTGTCACAAAATAGACACGTTTGCTGTTCCTTCTGGCTGGCTGTATGCAGTGCTGCAGCAGAGGGCATGTTGGGTCTTTTTGGTTTCATTTCATTGGAGAAGCATGACTTGTTCCATGGTTTGCTCTCTTTCTGTTGGTTGTATGATCTTGTCATTTGTAGCGCTCTCTCCCTGCTCTGAAACCTCTTTCTGTAGGAAACTGATCATCTCAGACACTTTCCATTCATCATCTACTCCCCTCTGATGACTATAGTCAAGAGCTATGTCCTCTGGAATCATCTGCAGTAAGATTGGGAATAGTAGGCTTCCATTGGATTCTGACACTACACCCAGTGATTCCAAGCTCCTCATCTGAATTTCACATTCATCATATAGCTGCCTCAATGCATTTAGATCAGAGGATTTCTTCACAGGTGTGAGATTCAGCAGCTTTGACATATGATCACTAATCACAAGGTCTTTCCTTCCAGATCTGCTCTTGAGTAGAGCGATTGCATCATCATAGTTACTGTCTGTTAACATCCTGCTACTGCCTTTGCAGCTGGTCCAGTGAGATATTTTTCAGATAGATAAACTTCTCTTTTTTACACAGTGAATCATTGTTGTGAATAGCAGTCTCATACTGGCTCCAAAACTCCTGCCACATACTGACATCTCCATAGAATTTCTCAATAATCAACTTCGGTAGCCTTACTGAGTTAGCGTCACTCACCCGGGCTGGTAGTGGATTGACGTCCTGTTTCTTCATTATCACTCTTTGTGCACGACTCTTCAGCATGATAATGCGTTCTTTGTAATCCTCCGTGCATGCAATCTCTGCCTCCAATCCGTCCAATGGCGTTAACTGTTCAATTCCACGATCGAGTTCAAACAAACTGTCCTCCTTAGCTGATAACAATTCCAACAATGTACTCAAGTGACCGGTATCCGGATTTGACTGGGATATTTCCACGTCAATCTGATTCAAAATCCGCATTGTTGCGCCTCGAATGGTACCCCGCTTTCGTCTCATTCTTTCTGCTTCATGCCGACGTTCCTCCTCAGCCATTTCAGCCACTTCTTCGTCGCAGCTCATATCCCGGGTTTCGGCACCAACTTTTAGATGAACTAACTTCTTAGTAATGACTCGGGACGTCGGTTTTGATACGAAAGCTTCTTTTAGTAAGAATACTTGTTTACGTTACATTTAACAACAATTGTTTTGGTACAGAGCAATGCAGGTAAGATGCTGTCGGAAAGTCAGCCACAATCACTCAACACCTGCACATAATTGGCGCGTTGTCACTCATTCCTCTCGAAAGGCATTCTGGGACTTGCAGTCAAAAAGCGTAATTCAACACAACCCAATACAATTACATATGCAAATAAATCTAAAGAAATATCTCAAATATCTCAGCTCAAAGAATAAACTTAAACATTAACTCTAACACATTAAAGTTACAACACTCTCCTCCTCTCCTGCTTTTCTGTACAGGTTATTGTGGGGGTGCACAATTTTTTATTTCCCCCCCCCCCCTCTCTCTCCTGCCGCGCATCATTCTGGCATATTGCAGTTTGCCACTGTGAGCAGCCGGGCACAAACAGCTGCTGAATAGCCCAGCCCACAGAGACAGTGCCAGAGGGGTCAGAGGTTAAGAAGAGATCAGAGCAGGCTTTGTTGGTGCATCTTATCGTTGATTTGAGATGTGTATATGTAACTTGACTTTGAATGTTACTGGTTATGTGATACTGTAAAGTAGCTGCCTGGTGGTATGGTGTCTCATTCCAATGGTCAGTGTGCATACGTTACATTCTGTCGACTCATACACCCCACATACCACCCCACACACCACCCCACACACCACCCCACACCACTCCCCATGCCACCCCACACACCACCCCACACAAACCCCCACACCAACCCCCACACCAACCCCCACACCACCCCACACACCAAACCCCACACCACACACCACCCCACACACCAACCCCACACCAACCCCCACACCACACCCCACACCACCCCACACACCAACCCCCACACCACACCACACACCACCCCACACACCACTCTCTCTCTCTCTCTCTCTACACCCTCTCTCTCCTCTCTCTCTCTCTCTCTCTCTCTCTCTCTACTCCCCTATCTCTTTGTCTCTCTCTCTCTCTACTCCTCTCTCTCCTCTCTCTCTCTCTCTCACTCTCACTCTCTCTCTCAATTCAATTCAATTCAAGGGGCTTTATTGGCATGGGAAACGTGTTAACATTGCCATCTCTCTCTCTCATTCTAATCTCTCTCTCTCTCTCATTCTCTCTCTACTCCCCATATCTCTCTTTCTCTCATTCTCTCTCTCTAATCTCTCTCTCTCTCTCTTTTCTCTCTCTCTACTCCCCATATCTCTCTCTCTCTCTCTCTCTCTCTCTAATCTCTCTCTCTCTCTCTCATTCTCTCTCTACTCCCCTATCTCTCTATCTCTCTCTCTCTACTCCCCCTATCTCTCTCTCTCTCTACTCCCCCTATCTCTCTATCTCTCTCTCTCTACTCCCCTATCTCTCTGTCTCTCTCTCTACTCTCCCTATCTCTGTCTCTCTCTGTCTCTCTACTCCCCTATCTCTCTCTCTCTCTCTCTCTCTACTTCCCCTATCTCTCTGTCTCTCTCTCTACTGCCCTATCTCTCTGTCTCTCTCTCTACTCCCTATCTCTCTGTCTCTCTCTACTCCCCCTATCTCTCTGTCTCTCTCTCTACTCCCCTATCTCTCTCGCTCTCTCTCTCTCTACTCTCCCTATCTCTCTCTCTCTCTCTCTCTCTCTGTCTCTCTCTCTACTCCCCATCTCTCTCGCTCTCTCTCTACTACCCCTATCTCTCTCTCGCTCTCTCTCTCTCTCTCTGTCTCTCTTTCTCTCTCTCTACTCCCCCTATCTCTCTGTCTCTGTCTCTCTCTCTGTCTCTCTACTCCCCCTATCTCTCTCTCGCTCTCTCTCTCTGTCTCTCTCTCTACTCCCCTATCTCTCTGTCTCTGTCTCTCTCTCTCTCTCTGTCTCTCTACTCCCCCTATCTCTCTCTCGCTCTATCTCTCTCTGTCTCTCTCTCTACTCCCCCCTATCTCTGTCTCTCTCTCTCTGACTCCCCCTATCTCTCCGTCTCTCTCTCTCTACTCCCCCTATCTCTCTGTCTTTCTCTCTCTCTACTCTCCCTATCTCTCTGTCTCTCTCTGTCTCTCTACTCCCCTATCTCTCTCTCGCTCTCTCTCTCTCTACTCCCCCTATCTCTCTGTCTCTCTGTCTCTCTCTCTACTTCCCTATCTCTCTGTCTCTCTCTCTCCTGCTGTTCTGTACAGGTTATTGTGGGGGTGCACAATTTTTATTCCCCCCCCACCCTCTCTCTCCTGCCGCGCATCATTCTGGCATATTGCAATTTGCCACTGTGAGCAGCCGGGCACAAACAGCTGCTGAATAGCCCAGCCCACAGAGACAGTGCCAGAGGGGTCAGAGGTTAAGAAGAGATCAGAGCAGGCTTTGTTGGTGCATCTTATCGTTGTTTTGAGATGTGTATATGTAACTTGACTTTGAATGTTACTGGTTATGTGATACTGTAAAGTAGCTGCCTGGTGGTATGGTGTCTCATTCCAATGGTCAGTGTGCATACGTTACATTCTGTCAACTCATACACCCCACATACCACCCCACACACCACCCCACATACCACCCCACACACCACCCCACACACCACCCCACACCACTCCCCATGCCACCCCACACACCACCCCACAAAACCCCCACACCAACCCCCACACCAACCCCCACACCACCCCACACACCAAACCCCACACCACACACCACCCCACACACCAACCCCCACACCAACCCCCACACCAACCCCACACCACACCCCACACCACACACCAACCCCACACCACACCACACACCACCCCACACACCACTCTCTCTCTCTCTCTCTCTCTCTCTACTCCCTCTCTCTCTCTCTCTCTCTCTCTCTCTCTACTCCCCCTATCTCTTTGTCTCTCTCTCTCTACTCCCTCTCTCTCCTCTCTCTCTCTCTCTCTCACTCTCACTCTCTCTCTCAATTCAATTCAATTCAAGGGGCTTTATTGGCATGGGAAACGTGTTAACATTGCCATCTCTCTCTCTCATTCTAATCTCTCTCTCTCTCTCTCTCATTCTCTCTCTACTCCCCATATCTCTCTTTCTCTCATTCTCTCTCTCTAATCTCTCTCTCTCTCTCTTTCTCTCTCTCTACTCCCCATATCTCTCTCTCTCTCTCTCTCTAATCTATCTCTCTCTCTCTCTCTCATTCTCTCTCTACTCCCTATCTCTATCTCTCTCTCTCTCTCTACTCCCCCTATCTCTCTCTCTCTCTCTACTCCCCCTATCTCTCTATCTCTCTCTCTCTACTCCCCCTATCTCTCTATCTCTCTCTCTACTCCCTATCTCTCTGTCTCTCTCTCTACTCTCCCTATCTCTCTGTCTCTCTCTGTCTCTCTACTCCCCTATCTCTCTCTCGCTCTCTCTCTACTCCCCTATCTCTCTGTCTCTCTGTCTCTCTCTCTCTACTTCCCTATCTCTCTGTCTCTCTCTCTCCCCTATCTCTCTGTCTCTCTCTCTACTCCCCCTATCTCTCTGTCTCTCTCTCTACTCCCCTATCTCTCTGTCTCTCTCTCTACTCCCCTATCTCTCTCTCTCTCTCTCTACTCTCCCTATCTCTCTCTCTCTCTCTCTCTGTCTCTCTCTCTACTCCCCTATCTCTCTCTCTCTCTCTCTCTCTCTACTCCCCCTATCTCTCTCTCGCTCTCTCTCTCTCTCTGTCTCTCTTTCTCTCTCTCTACTCCCCCTATCTCTCTGTCTCTCTCTGTCTCTACTCCCCTATCTCTCTCTCGCTCTCTCTCTCTGTCTCTCTCTCTACTCCCCCTATCCTCTCTGTCTCTCTCTCTCTCTGTCTCTCTCTCTACTCCCCCTATCTCTCTCTCGCTCTCTCTCTCTCTGTCTCTCTCTCTACTCCCCTATCTCTGTCTCTCTCTCTCTACTCCCCCTATCTCTCCGTCTCTCTCTCTCTACTCCCCTATCTCTCTGTCTTTCTCTCTCTACTCTCCCTATCTCTCTGTCTCTCTCTGTCTCTCTACTCCCCCTATCTCTCTCTCGCTCTCTCTCTCTCTACTCCCCCTATCTCTCTGTCTCTCTGTCTCTCTCTCTACTTCCCCTATCTCTCTGTCTCTCTCTCTACTCCCCTATCTCTCTGTCTCTCTCTCTACTCCCCCTATCTCTCTCTCGCTCTCTCTCTCTCTCTCTACTCCCCCTATCTCTCTCTCGCTCCTACTATCTTTCTCAATCTATTACAAAAAAATCAATGTATTCCCTAACTTCCTTCCCTCTGCCTTTGAATGTGTCTTGTGTGTTTTTGGGAAAGCTGAGCCTGGTCTTCCTTTGAAGATAAGTCAGACGTATTACACACTGTGTCTGCATCCAAAATGGCACCCTATTCCCTATAGGCTAGTGCACTACTTTTGACCAGGTCCCATATGGCTCTGGTCCAAAGCAGTGCACTATATAGCAAATAGGGTGCCATATTGGAAACAATGTGTGCCTCCTGCCAGTCCTGTCCCTGTAATGTCTGATGGTGGGGGAGTTTGGCTCTGCAGAATCGAAAGCTCCGGTGAGAGAGGAGGAGGAGGAGGAGGAGGAGGAGAGTAGGAGTGTGACTGATGTGTGTGAATTGGATGAGAAGGAGATGTTAATGGAGGGTAATGGGGAGTTTTGGGATAATGACAGCAGACAGTTCTTCCCAGTGAAGGTGGCCTGGGAGCAGAATGGGATGATGCTAGAGTTTGTTAGCATCACTAGTGCTAGCATCACGTCATCGTACTGGCTTGACAACAAATGGAGTTAACATGTATAATACTCTCCCAATTGTGTTCTGGGACAGGTGTTAGTAATGGTCAGATAATGTTGATATCAAATCAAATCAAATCAAATTTTATTTGTCACATACACATGGTTAGCAGGTGTTAATGCGAGTGTAGCGAAATGCTTGTGCTTCTGGTTCCGACAATGCAGTAATAACGAGCAAGTAATCTAACTAACAATTCCAAAAAAAAACTACTGTCATACACAGTGTAAGGGGATAAAGAATATGTACATAAGGATATATGAATGAGTGATGGTACAGAGCAGCATAGGCAAGATACAGTAGATGATATCGAGTACAGTATATACATATGAGATAAGTATGTAAACCAAGTGGCATAGTTAAAGTGGCTAGTGATACATGTATTACATAAGGATGCAGTCGATGATATAGAGTACAGTATCAACGTATGCATATGAGATGAACAATGTAGGGTAAGTAACATTATATAAGGTAGCATTGTTTAAAGTGGCTAGTGATATATAGACCTCACTATCAATCATGTGTAAATATTCCACTTGAAACCCTCTCACTCTAGGAGCTCAGATGCAATAATGTAATAACCTGATAGCTTGTCTGTTGAAACGTTGGTTGTCTTCATCAGGGTATAATGACAAACACTGTGGGTCACTAGTTTATACAGCATCAAAGAACACACACAGGTGTCTGTAATCATGGCCAGGTGTGGCCTGATATCATGAATATTCTACTTTACAGGTATTCCATATTTCGATATTTTAGGAAATTAAACAAATATCTTGTCTTAACTTACTCTTTATGAATGTTTTATCTTTCTTCCAGGTATCTCCTCCACACCAGAGCCTTTGGACAAAAAGAATGAAGACAAGAACATAGTGAAGGACCTTCTGACATCAGACGATTCAGCCATCTCAGACCTCTCCCCAGACACAGAGTCCTGTCCCAAGACAGACCCCTCTACCAAGACAGACCCCTCTACCAAGACAGACCCCTCTACCAAGACAGACCCCTCTACCAAGACAGACCCCTTCACCAAGGCAGACCCCTCTACCAAGACAGACCCCTCCACCAAGACAGACCCCTCCACCAAGACAGACCCCTCCACCAAGACAGACCCCTCTACCAAGACAGACCCCTCCACCAAGACAGACCCTCCACCAAGGCAGACCCCTCTACCAAGACAGACCCCTCCACCAAGACAGACCCCTCCACCAAGACAGACCCCTCCACCAAGACAGACCCCTCCACCAAGACAGACCCCTCCACCAAGACAGACCCCTCCACCAAGACAGACCCCTCCACCAAGACAGACCCTCCACCAAGACAGACCCCTCCACCAAGGCAGACCCCACTACCAAGACAGACCCCTCCACCAAGACAGACCCCTCTACCAAGACAGATGCTAGACCAGGCACCCCTGGGTCTGGCACCAGCCCCCATCCCAAAAAAGGAGGTACATTGTTCAACACGTGGCCTGTGCTCAGAATCAAATCAAATCAAATTTATTTATATAGCCCTTCGTACATCAGCTGATATCTCAAAGTGCTGTACAGAAACCCAGCCTAAAACCCCAAACAGCAAGCAATGCAGGTGTAGAAGCACGGTGGCTAGGAAAACTCCCTAGAAAGGCCAAAACCTAGGAAGAAACCTGAGAGGAACCAGGCTATGTGGGTGGCCAGTCCTCTTCTGGCTGTGCCGGGTGGAGATTATAACAGAACATGGCCAAGATGTTCAAATGTTCATAAATGACCAGCATGGTCGAATAATAATAAGGCAGAACAGTTGAAACTGGAGCAGCAGCACAGTCAGGTGGAAGTTGAAACTGGAGCAGCAGCATGGCCAGGTGGACTGGGGACAGCAAGGAGTCATCATGTCAGGTAGTCCTGGAGCTCAGGTCCTAGGGCTCAGGTCCTCCGAGAGAGAGAAAGAAAGAGAGAAGGAGAGAATTAGAGAACGCACACTTAGATTCACACAGGACACCGAATAGGACAGGAGAAGTACTCCAGATATAACAAACTGACCCCAGCCCCGACACATAAACTACTGCAGCATAAATACTGGAGGCTGAGACAGGAGGGGTCAGGAGACACTGTGGCCCCATCCGAGGACAGCTCTGAGACCCACTGAGAGACATACTGTAACCAGGAAGATAAGGAAATAGCATGGGGTTGGACATCCAGTGTGAGGTGTACAGTTTGGTAGCTGTTGAAGCTAGTTATCATGTGAGGGGAGAACCATTCAGGGATTCATGTCTGTGGACGGGTGAAAGGTTCCTCAGACTAATCTAATGGATCTTCAGCCATTACAGACCCAATCAGACAGATGGCAGTGGGTGAACTACACATCTTCATTTGTTAGGGGAGTGGTGGACGGTATAGAGGGGGAGGGATGAGGGCCTTGTGTTGGGACAGGACTTCCAGGCTTAGGAGTTTTCCTAAACCTTCCCCAGCATATCTCTCCAGACACCAGGTTTGTCTCTCCAGACTCCAGGTGTGTCTCTCCAGACACCAGGTTTGTCTCTCCAGACACCAGGTTTGTCTCTCCAGACACCAGGTTTGTCTCTCCAGACACCAGGTTTGTCTCTCCAGACTCCAGGTTTGTCTCTTCAGACTCCAGCCTTGTCTCTTCAGACTCCAGCCTTGTCTCTTCAGACTCCAGCCTTGTCTCTCCAGACTCCATCCCAGGGCTGTGAGACACCAGTCCTGGCTATGGGACGCCAGTCCTGGCTGAGAGACGCTAGTCCTGGCAATGAGACGCCAGTCCTGGCTGTGAGACTCCAGTCCTGGCTGTGAGACTCCAGTCCTGGCTGAGAGATGCCAACCCTGGCTATGAGACACCAGTCCTGGCTGAGAGACGCCAGTCCTGGCTGAGAGACGCCAGTCCTGGCTGTGAGACGCCAGTCCTGGCTGAGACGCCAGTCCTGGCGGAGAGACGCCAGTCCTGGCTGAGAGACGCCAGTCCTGGCAATGAGATGCCAGTCCTGGCAATGAGACGCCAGTCCTGGCTGTAAGACGCCAGTCCTGGCTGTAAGACGCCAGTCCTGGCTGTGAGACTCCAGTCCTGGCTGTGAGACTCCAGTGCTGGCTGTCAGACTCCAGTGCTGGCTGTCAGACTCCAGTCCTGGCTGTGAGACGCCGGTCCTGGCTGTGAGACGCCGGTCCTGGCTGT
This sequence comes from Oncorhynchus tshawytscha, assembly GCF_018296145.1. Lineage (NCBI taxonomy): Eukaryota > Metazoa > Chordata > Actinopteri > Salmoniformes > Salmonidae > Oncorhynchus > Oncorhynchus tshawytscha. The sequence continues at coordinate 10,269,910 of NC_056441.1, read as the reverse complement.
GAGACGCCGGTCCTGGCTGTGAGACGCCGGTCCTGGCTGTGAGACGCCGGTCCTGGCTGTGAGACTCCGGTCCTGGCAGTGAGACGCCAGTCCTGGCTGAGAGACGCCAGTCCTGGCTGAGAGACGCCAGTCCTGGCTGAGAGACGCCAGTCCTGGCTGAGAGACGCCAGTCCTGGCTGTGAGACTCCAGTCCTGGCTGAGAGACGCCAGTCCTGGCTGTGAGACGCCAGTCCTGGCTGTGAGACGCCAGTCCTGGCTGTGAGACTCCAGTCCTGGCTGAGAGACGCCAGTCCTGGCTGTGAGACGCCAGTCCTGGCTGTGAGACGCCAGTCCTGGCTGAGAGACGCCAGTCCTGGCTGTGAGACGCCAGTCCTGGCTGTGAGACGTCAGTACAGGAATTCACCCTTTGATTGTGGTGGTGGGAGGAAAGAGTTGTTGCTATAGTGACGGCCGCAGCTCTTGCTGCAAGGCCCTCTCAGGTTGGCAGAGAAAACGCAGCATACATATGACATAGCATGGGGCTCCAGAACGGAGACGTTGCTTAACCCAGGGCCCCGTTTCCAATGCAGACATATTTTAGGCCTAGGCTGAAACAGGATTAATATAAAAATCCTTCATCTTATGTTTGTGTTTATCAAAGAGGAACAGGGAGAACATTGATAATTGCTGCAGACAGGAAATTCAGAAGAATACATGGCCGCATCCTAAGTGGCCCCCTGATTCCCTATAATAGTGCACAACTTTTGGTCAACGGAAGGGCACTATATATGGAATAAGGTGCCGTTTGGGGCGCACACATGAATGAATGAGTTCCCTTCTGGTTCACACAACACTGTGCAACTATTGAGTGAATTGCATTATAGCACCGTAGCAGGAGATGTAGCTTCCTGTCCTTCATCGTGAATATACACTACCGTTCAAATGTTTTGGGTCACTTAGAAATGTCCTTGTTTTTGAAACAAAATAACATTTTTTTGTCCGTTAAAATAACATCAAATTGATCAGAAATACAGTGTAGACATTGTCAATGTTGTAAATGACTATTGTAGCTGGAAGCGGCTGATTTTCAATGGTTTTTAATCTACATAGGTGTACAGAGGCCCATTATCAGTAACCATCACTCCTGTGTTCCAATGGCACGTTGTGTTAGCTAATCCAAGTTTAACATTTCAAAAGGATAATTGATCATTAAATAAAACATTTAGCAATTATGTTAGCACAGATGAAAACTGTTGATATGATTAAAGAAGCAATAAAACTGGCCTTCTTTAGACTAGTTGAGTATCTGGAGCATCAGGTTTTGTGGGTTCGATTACAGGCTCAAAATGGCCAGAAACAAAGACATTTCTTATGAAACTCATCAGTCTATTCTTGTTCAGAGGAATTAAGGCTATTCCATGCGAGAAATTGCCAAGAAACTGAAGATCTTGTACAACGCTGTGTACTACTCCCTTCACAAACTGGCTCTAACCAGAATAGAAAGAGGAGTGGGAGGCCCCGGTGCACAACTGAGCAAGAGGACAAGTACATTAGAGTGTCTAGTTTGAGAAACAGACACCTCACAAGTCATCAACTGGCAGCTTCATTAAATAGTACCTGCAAAACACCAGTCTCAATGTCAACAGTGAAGAGACGACTCCGGGATGCTGGCCTTCTAGGCAGAGTTCCTCTGTCCAGTGTTCTTTTGCCCATCTTAATCTTTTATTTTTATTGGCCAGTCTGAGATATGTTTTTTTCTTTGCAACTCTGCCGAGAAGGCCAGCATCCCGGAGTCGACCTCTTCACTGTTGACGTTGAGACTGATGTTTTGCAGGTACTATTTAATGAAGGGCTTTCTAATTAGCCTTTTAAAATGATAAACTTGCACAGCGTACCATTGGAACACAGGAGTGATGTTGCGGATCATGGTCCTCTGTTCGTCTATGTAGATATTCCATTGAAAATCATGTGTTTCCAGCTACAATAGTCATTTACAACATTAACTATGTCTACACTGTATTTCTGATCAATTTTATCTTATTTTAATGGGCAATTTTTTTTGCTTTCCTTTCAAAAACAAAGACATTTCTAAGTGACCCCAAACTTTTGAATGGTAGTGTATGTATGACATCACTCCGTAGTTTAGAATTGATGCAGGAATTGTTTAAACTATGTGACCTCTCTCATACTAGTATACTCTACATGACAGGTGTGATCAGCTGTTTGGTGCGTTGATATTTTAGGTAAAAATAAATGTATATTTGATGCATAGTTATTTTTTTCTCTGCCTAGATGGGTTGACGACAGAGCAACGACAGAAGCTGGCTAAGGAGCGGAGGGAGGAGAGGGCCAAATACATTGGTAAGCCCTAAAGGAAAATAAGCTATAGAGAAATGTGTTTTCTGTTATCATGTGTGACATGTTGGGCTTGTCTGGTATGGAGGCCTCAAGAGACTCAGCTAGTCATGTCTAGGGAAGCATCCAAAATGGCACCCTATCCCAGGGCCCTGGTCAAAAGTATGAGCACCATAAAGGGAATAGGGTGCCATTTGGGTTCCTGACACAAGGCAGAGATATAGAAGGTATGGAATAAACCAATAGACACTGTAGCCTTCAATATGTTGTATTACACTACCCTGAACCGTCCGCCTGTCTTTAACCATTGGCCTCTCTTACATTGTATTACTCTGCCATGGGGGTTCTGTCATGGGGGTTCTGCCATTAGGGGTTCTGTCATGGGGTTCTACCATTAGGGGTTCTGTCATGGGGGTTCTGCCATTAGGGGTTCTGTCATGGGGTTCTGCCATTAGGGGTTCTGTCATGGGGGTTCTACCATTAGGGGTTCTGTCATGGGGGTTCTGCCATGGGGGTTCTACCATTGGGGGTTCTGTCATGGGGTTCTACCATTAGGGGTTCTGTCATGTGGGTTCTGCCATTAGGGGTTCTGTCATGGGGTTCTACCATTAGGGGTTCTGCCATGGGGGTTCTGCCATGGGGGTTCTGCCATTAGGGGTTCTGTCATGGGGTTCTACCATGAGGGTTCTGCCATAAGGGTTCTACCATTGGGGGTTCTGTCATGGGTGTTCTGCCATGAGGGTTCTACCATTAGGGGTTCTGTCATGTGGGTTCTGTCATGGGGGTTCTGTAATGGGTGTTCTGCCATGGGGGTTCTGCCATGGGGGTTCTGCCATGGGGGTTCTGCCATGGGGGTTCTGCCATGGGGTTCTGCCATGAGGGTTCTGCCATGAGGGTTCTGTCATGGGGTTCTGTCATGGGGTTCTGCCATGGAGGTTTTTCTTTCTAATGATTGATGGATATTGATTATTGCTGTTGTCTTCTCATTTTGCTGCTTCAGAACAGCAAACTCAGCTGCAAGGTAAGGCTACTCTATACGGCACTGTATAAGATCAGCGTTGGTAACATCAGTTGTCATCAGCAACAGTCATGCTTTTCTCCACATCTCCACCTTGTGGTTGGGATGCAATGTATTTTTATTTCTGTCTGCTTCTGAACCGACTTTTCCTTTCTCGTTCATTAATCAGTTTTGTTGCTTTCTGGATGTTGACCTGTTGTTGTCCACTGGGAACCTTTACAATATCCTGTTTGTCTCTGAGAAGAAGAATGATCAGATAGTTCAGTTATACGAGTCCCTCATTATATTTTCTCTTTCCTGTCTTCATTGTGTAGAGATTTGCCTTTCACCTAATTTGTTCCTGTTCATTATACGTGTTTGCATGTGTACTTTGCATCATTTTGTTGGATCATTGTAATGTCTTTCCAGTATAGATTTTTCTTGACTTTATATGTTTTCAGGGTCTATTTTTATGTCAAGGTATTGTGTGATCTTATTATCAACTCAGAGACACTTAGTACACTATAATTTCCCCACAGCCTCATTCCATAGCATTGGCTCAAGCCCCTTGTTTGTACACTCAACCCAAAGCCTGTGCAATCAATCCAATCCAAGGTATTCTGTGAGCTTGTTTTCAACTCTACATGCAGTACATCGGATCCCTTAACGATGGCCCAAGCCCCCCTCTCTCCCTGTAGAGGTCAAAGCTTCCGCAACCAACTGACCAATCAGAGTGAGCCGTCCCATAGTCCCCCTGGGGCGAGGCGTGAAAAATGTGTAGTTATTACTGTGAACTGACCCGCCGGGCCTCTCAGACAGATTAGATGTAATTACTCATTTCATTAGATTCATTATAATCGCCATGCCAACGGAATCATTTCGGAAGCCAACCAATAGAAGAAGCCTTTTCTTTACCTTATAATTCCCTATGGGCCCTGATCAAAAGTAGTGCACTATATAGTGAATAGGGTGTCATTAGCCATAGGACTCTGGTCAAAAGTAGTGCACTAGATAGTGAATAGGGTGCCATTTGGAACAATCTCTCTGTCTGTCCAGATGTAAGATATGAATCTCATATGGACTACAGACTGCAAATGTTTAGATCTCACTTCATCAAGCGTTTATGGTTGGATGTACTACAGTATGTATACTGTATGTACTACAGTATGTATACTGTATGTATACTCTATGTACTACAGTATGTATACTCTATGTACTACAGTATGTATACTCTATGTATACTCTATGTACTACAGTATGTATACTCTATGTTTATGGTTGGATGTACTACAGTATGTATACTGTATGTATACTCTATGTACTACAGTATGTATACTGTATGTTTATGGTTGGATGTACTACAGTATGTATACTCTATGTACTACAGTATGTATACTCTATGTACTACAGTATGTATACTCTATGTACTACAGTATGTATACTCTATGTACTACAGTATGTATACTGTATGTATACTATGTACTACAGTATGTATACTCTATGTACTACAGTATGTATACTCTATGTATACTCTATGTACTACAGTATGTATACTCTATGTTTATGGTTGGATGTACTACAGTATGTATACTGTATGTATACTCTATGTACTACAGTATGTATACTGTATGTTTATGGTTGGATGTACTACAGTATGTATACTCTATGTACTACAGTATGTATACTCTATGTACTACAGTATGTATACTCTATGTACTACAGTATGTATACTCTATGTACTACAGTATGTATACTGTATGTTTATGGTTGGATGTACTACAGTATGTATACTGTATGTACTACAGTATGTATACTGTACTGATGATGACATGCTGAGAAAAAAGGAACACGTGATTATCATCCGTACTCATCCGTTGAACCACATATGAGAGAGAACACAACGTACATTAAACCATGAGGCTGTTATGTAAAGGCCATTGTATATGAAGCTGTAGTAATGCCATTACAATATGAAAGTGCATGCACTCAATGTATTTAGCCAATGTATTTCTGCCAATCAGATGTACTGAAAAGGAATATAATAAGATGTTATTCCACGATGGAGACATGGAGAAAGTGTTGTCTTTGTGGATGGGGGTGCAGACAGACTAGAGTATTCTACCTCTTAACACAGAGAACGGCTCGGGAAGGACTGGTGAACAGAATACAAATCAGGACCTCGTCTTCTAACATCAAACACTCATGTATTTCGTTCAATGTTTTAATATTCCAGAATGAGGATTGCATGCTTTATTAAAAACCTCTCACATTCATTTCCCTCCATTCAACACTGAGCTTCATCCAAAAAACCTCTTCACACGTATCCTGCCCCTCACCATGCTAGTCTTTAACAACACATGTGTATTGGAAGTAGGTCCACATGCAGAGGATGGCAAAACAGGAAATGCCACTCTGAGATACAGTACACATGTGGCGTGTCTACCTTAGTGGAGACCCAATGAGCTGAGAGGACACAGCTGGTGCACAGCATGCTGGGAGTTTAAACAAAGCAGAATCATTGTATTTTAATTGTGGCTGTCAGAAATGAGACGCAGACTGTGGAGTGAAACTCAGTATCTGCTAGAGGGCACTAATAAAACACAGTGGGACACTACTACTACTACTACTATTTGCTGTCTACTACTACTACTACTACTATTGCTGTCTACTACTACAACTACTACTGCTGTCTACTACTACTATTCTCTACTACTACTACTATTACTACTACTACTACTATTGCTGTCTACTACTACTACTACTACTACTTTGCTGTCTACTACTACTACTACTACTACTTCTGCTGTCTACTGTCTACTATTGTGTCTACTACTACTATTGTGTCTACTACTACTATACTGTGTCTACTACTACTATTCTACTACTACTACTATTACTACTACTACTATTGCTGTCTACTACTACTACTACTACTACTACTATTGCTGTCTACTACTACTACTACTACTACTACAACTACTACTGCTGTCTACTACTACTACTACTATTGTGTCTACTACTACTACTACTACTACTACTATTGCTGTCTACCACTACTACTCTACTACTACTACTACTATTACTATTACTACTACTACTACTATTGCTGTCTACTACTACTACTACAACTACTACTGCTGTCTACTACTATTGCTGTCTACTACTACTATTGTGTCTACTACTACTACAACTACTACTGCTGTCTACCACTACTATTCTCTACTACTACTACTAATATTACTATTACTACTACTACTACTATTGCTGTCTACTACTACTACTACAACTACTACTGCTGTCTACTACTATTGCTGTCTACTACTACTACTACTACTGCTGTCTACTACTACTACAACTACTACTGCTGTCTACTACTACTACTACTACTGCTGTCTACTACTACTACTACTACTGCTGTCTACTACTGCTGTCTACTACTACTACTACTACTACTACTACTACTACTACTACTACTGCTACTACTGCTGTCTACTACTACTACTACTACTACTACTACTACTACTGCTACTACTGCTGTCTACTACTACTACTACTGCTGTCTACTACTACTACTACTACTACTACTACTACTTCTACTACTGTCTACTACTTGTACTACTGCTGCTACTGCTACTTATACTACTACTTGTTGACTGTTATGATGACTAGAGTAGGATTGCAATTAGGCCTATGGGAGGGTGTAAACAACTGTCTTCTTCCCATTCTATCCTTTTACCTTTTCCAAAATGGTTCCTAGAAACCAGGAGAATTTTAACAGCCTTAAACTGTGAGATCACAAGGCCAGAGTTCGTCTCAATGGACAAACAACGACCCACTATGTAGTGTTGAGTTGTTTATTATGACCAGCTAGTGCAGAGATATATGGAGGGCAGACAAAAACATATAGAGAGATTGAGAGAAAGAGGTTATTAGTTGCTTCAACTAACCCTGAATTGTCCATTATTCCATTCATGATTTCTACACTTTCTTGACTAGCTAACTATCCCATTAATTTGTTTTGTTTTCTTGAGTTTCCTGATGTATACGCAATGCACCTTTTTAGCTGCTATGTACAATGCACTCTGAAAGTATTCTAGACCCCTTGACTTTTTCAACATTTTGTTAAGTTACAGCCTTATTCTAATATTGATTAGTTTTTTCCCTTCATCAATCTACACACAATACCACATCATGACAAAGCAAAAACAGATTTTTAGAAATGTTTGCAAATAAACATTTAAATGAATCCATTATAGAATGAGGCTGTAACACTTTTTTTTTAAGTCAAGATGTCTGATTAATTTCAGAACATTAAAATAAATAAAACTAAATCATGTGAAATAAAACAAATCTATAAAAAAACTATACCCGTTGCCTCCCGTTGTCTAGCGACTAAGAAGGCCCAGTGGCTGGAGAAGGAGGAGAAGGCGAGGCGTCTGAGGGAGAGCCAGCTGGAGGAACGTAGGAGGAGGCTGGAGGACCAGAGACTGAAGCTTGAGAAACGCAGAGCCCTCCTGGAAGAGAAACAGAGGCAGAAACTAGAGAAGAACAAGGTGGGGACTGGAGGAGGGTCACCTTTTATTTATTTATTTATTTATTTTTATTTTACCTTTATTTAACCAGGTAGGCAAGTTGAGAACAAGTTCTCATATTTAATTGCGACCTGGCCAAGATAAAGCAAAGCAGTTCGACACATACAACGACACAGAGTTACACATGGAGTAAAACAAACATACAGTCAATAATACAGTATAAACAAGTCTATATACAATGTGAGCAAATGAGGTGAGAAGGGAGGTAAAGGCAAAAAAGGCCATGGTGGCAAAGTAAATACAATATAGCAAGTAAAACACTGGAATGGTAATTTTGCAATGGAAGAATGTGCAAAGTAGAAATAAAAATAATGGGGTGCAAAGGAGCAAAATAAATAAATAAATAAAAATTAAATACAGTTGGGAAAGAGGTAGTTGTTTGGGCTAAATTATAGGTGGGCTATGTACAGGTGCAGTAATCTGTGAGCTGCTCTGACAGTTGGTGCTTAAAGCTAGTGAGGGAGATAAGTGTTTCCAGTTTCAGAGATTTTTGTAGTTCGTTCCAGTCATTGGCAGCAGAGAACTGGAAGGAGAGGCGGCCAAAGAAAGAATTGGTTTTGGGGGTGACTAGAGAGATATACCTGCTGGAGCGTGTGCTACAGGTGGGAGATGCTATGGTGACCAGCGAGCTGAGATAAGGGGGACTTTACCTAGCAGGGTCTTGTAGATGACATGGAGCCAGTGGGTTTGGCGACGAGTATGAAGCGAGGGCCAGCCAACGAGAGCGTACAGGTCGCAATGGTGGGTAGTATATGGGGCTTTGGTGACAAAACGGATTGCACTGTGATAGACTGCATCCAATTTGTTGAGTAGGGTATTGGAGGCTATTTTGTAAATGACATCGCCAAAGTCGAGGATTGGTAGGATGGTCAGTTTTACAAGGGTATGTTTGGCAGCATGAGTGAAGGATGCTTTGTTGCGAAATAGGAAGCCAATTCTAGATTTAACTTTGGATTGGAGATGTTTGATATGGGTCTGGAAGGAGAGTTTACCGTCTAACCAGACACCTAAGTATTTGTAGTTGTCCACGTATTCTAAGTCAGAGCCGTCCAGAGTAGTGATGTTGGACAGGCGGGTAGGTGCAGGTAGCGATCGGTTGAAGAGCATGCATTTAGTTTTACTTGTATTTAAGAGCAATTGGAGGCCACGGAAGGAGAGTTGTATGGCATTGCAGCTTGCCTGGAGGGTTGTTAACACAGTGTCCAAAGAAGGGCCGGAAGTATACAGAATGGTGTCGTCTGCGTAGAGGTGGATCAGAGACTCACCAGCAGCAAGAGCGACCTCATTGATGTATACAGAGAAGAGAGTCAGTCCAAGAATTGAACCCTGTGGCACCCCCATAGAGACTGCCAGAGGTCCGGACAGCAGACCCTCCGATTTGACACACTGAACTCTATCAGAGAAGTAGTTGGTGAACCAGGCGAGGCAACCATTTGAGAAACCAAGGCTGTCGAGTCTGCCGATGAGGATGTGGTGATTGACAGAGTCGAAAGCCTTGGCCAGATCAATGAATACGGCTGCACAGTAATGTTTCTTATCGATGGCGGTTAAGATATCGTTTAGGACCTTGAGCGTGGCTGAGGTGCACCCATGACCAGCTCTGAAACCAGATTGCATAGCAGAGAAGGTATGGTGAGATTCGAAATGGTCGGTAATCTGTTTGTTGACTTGGCTTTCGAAGACCTTAGAAAGGCACGGTAGGATAGATATAGGTCTGTAGCAGTTTGGGTCAAGAGTGTCCCCCTTTGAAGAGGGGGATGACCGCAGCTGCATTCCAATCTTTGGGAATCTCAGACGACACGAAAGAGAGGTTGAACAGGCTAGTAATAGGGGTGGCAACAATTTCGGCAGATAATTTTAGAAAGAAAGGGTCCAGATTGTCTAGCCTGGCTGATTTGTAGGGGTCCAGATTTTGCAGCTCTTTCAGAACATCAGCTGAATGGATTTGGGAGAAGGAGAAATGGGGAAGGCTTGGGCGAGTTGCTGTTGGGGGTGCAGTGCTGTTGACCGGGGTAGGAGTAGCCAGGTGGAAAGCATGGCCAGCCGTAGAAAAATGCTTATTGAAATTCTCAATTATGGTGGATTTATCAGTGGTGACAGTGTTTCCTATCTTCAGTGCAGTGGGCAGCTGGGAGGAGGTGTTCTTATTCTCCATGGACTTTACAGTGTCCCAGAACTTTTTGAGTTAGTGTTGCAGGAAGCAAATTTCTGCTTGAAAAAGCTAGCCTTGGCTTTTCTAACTGCCTGTGTATAATGGTTTCTAGCTTCCCTGAACAGCTGCATATCACGGGGGCTGTTCGATGCTAATGCAGAACGCCATAGGATGTTTTTGTGTTGGTTAAGGGCAGTCAGGTCTGGAGAGAACCAAGGGCTATATCTGTTACTGGTTCTAAATTTCTTGAATGGGGCATGTTTATTTAAGATGGTTAGGAAGGCATTTAAAAAAAATATCCAGGCATCCTCTACTGACGGGATGAGATCAATATCCTTCCAGGATACCCCGGCCAGGTCGATTAGAAAGGCCTGCTCGCAGAAGTGTTTCAGGGAGCGTTTTACAGTGATGAGTGGAGGTTGTTTGACCGCTGACCCATTACAGATACAGGCAATGAGGCAGTGATCGCTGAGATCTTGGTTGAAGACAGCAGAGGTGTATTTAGAGGGGAAGTTGGTTAGGATGATATCTATGAGGGTGCCCGTGTTTAAGGCTTTGGGGAGGTACCTGGTAGGTTCATTGATAATTTGTGTGAGATTGAGGGCATCAAGTTTAGATTGTAGGATGGCTGGGGTGTTAAGCATGTTCCAGTTTAGGTCGCCTAGCAGCACGAACTCTGAAGATAGATGGGGGCAATCAGTTCACATATGGTGTCCAGAGCACAGCTGGGGGCAGAGGGTGGTCTATAGCAGGCGGCAACGGTGAGAGACTTGTTTTTAGAGAGGTGGATTTTTAAAAGTAGAAGTTCAAATTGTTTGGGTACAGACCTGGATAGTAGGACAGAACTCTGCAGGCTATCTTTGCAGTAGATTGCAACACCGCCCCCTTTGGCAGTTCTATCTTGTCTGAAAATGTTGTAGTTTGGAATTAAAATTTCTGAATTCTTGGTGGTCTTCCTAAGCCAGGATTCAGACACAGCTAGAACATCCGGGTTGGCAGAGTGTGCTAAAGCGGTGAATAGAACAAACTTAGGGAGGAGGCTTCTAATGTTAACATGCATGAAACCAAGGCTATTACGGTTACAGAAGTCGTCAAAAGAGAGCGCCTGGGGAATAGGTGTGGAGCTAGGCACTGCAGGGCCTGGATTCACCTCTACATCGCCAGAGGAACATAGGAGGAGTAGAATAAGGGTACGGCTAAAAGCTATGAGAATTGGTCGTCTAGAACGTCTGGAACATAGAGTAAAAGGAGGTTTCTGGGGGAGGTAAAATAGCATTAAGGTATAATGTACAGACAAAGGTATGGTAGTATGTGAATACAGTGGAGGTAAACCTAGGTATTGAGTGATGAAGAGAGACATATTGTCTCTAGAAACATAATTGAAACCAGGAGATGTCATTGCATGTGTGGGTGGTGGAACTAATAGGTTGGATAAGGTATAGTGAGCAGGACTAGAGGCTCTACAGTGAAATAAGCCAATAAACACTAACCAGAACAGCAATGGACAAGACATATTGACATTAAGGAGAGGCATGCTTAGTCGAGTGATCAAAAGGGTCCAGTGAGTGGAGAGGTTGGTTGGGGGTCACGGCGATTTAGACAGCTAGCCAGGCCATCGGTAGCAAGCTAGCATAGGATGGAGGTCTGTTGTTAGCCACCTCTTGCGTTCCGTCAGTAGATTAGTGGGGTTCCGTGTGGTAGAGGGGATTAATCCAAATCACACAACAACAACAAAAATAAAAACAATAGATATAGTTATAGAGGCCCAAGAAGAAAACATAAAAATAATAAAAATAAATAAATTGTCCGATTGTCTATTCAGATAGCAGCCGGTAAGACAGCTAACGGTTAGCAGGCCGCAGATGGGCGTTCAGGTAACGTCGCGACGGAGGAGCCAGCCGGATCTCCTTCGGGTAGATAACGTCGGCAGTCCAGGTGTGAAGGCCCGGTGGGGCTCCGTGTAGGCAGTAAAACGGGTCCGGATAGGTGACTGCAGCCCAGGAGTGATTGATGGAACTCAGGAGTGATTGACGGAGCTGGCTAGCTCCGGAATAATTGATGTTTGCTCCGGAATCGACGAAAGCCGATAGTCACACGGATAACAGCTAGCTAGCTGTGAGATCCGGGTATGAATGTCCAGAGAGCAGTCGAAATCCAGGGACATGGAGAGAAAAATTGGTCCGGTATGTTCCGTTCCGAGCCGCGCTGCGCCATACAGAACTGGCGATAGATTTTCGAGCTAAAGGATAGCTGATGACCACAAACCGTGGTTAGCTGAATACTAACGATTTGCCAGTAAAGAAGCTAACTACCTTCTGATTAGCTTCTGGCTAGTTTCAGGCTAGCTTCTTGGAGTTTCTGGCTAGCTTCTTGGAGGATTACAGATTTGAGGTAAATAATACTTTTTTATAAATATAAATTGGTGAGGCGGGTTGCAGGAGAGTGTTTTGAAGATGAGTTGATGGAAAATAAAAATAAAATGTATGTGAAAAAAGTTGTAAATATATATATATACAGGACACGACAAGACGAGGACAAAAGACGTCTGAACTGCTATGCCACCTTGGAGAGACCTTCAAGATCTCTCTGTTGCTCAAGTGTTGTGTTCAGTTTTGTAGGTAGTTTTGTTACAGGCTAGGGGACAACATACTACACCTAAGTGTATATCTTTGCTAGGTAAAGCTCCAGCCTTATAAGCTTACTGGTCACCATAACAACACCCACCCGTAGCACTCGCTCCAGCAGGTATATCTCACTGGTCATTCCCAACCAACACCTTATTTGTCCGCCTTTCCTTCCAGTTCTCTGCTGCCAGTGACTGGAACGAACTGCAAAAATCTCCCAAAGTTGGAGACTTATATCTCCCTCACTAACTTTAAGCATCAGCTATCTGAGCAGCTTACCGATCGTTGCAGCTGTACATAGCCCATCTGTAAATAGCCCATCCAACTACAGTGGGGCAAAAAAGTATTTAGTCAGCCACCAATTGTGCAAGTTCTCCCACTTAAAAAGATGAGAGGCCTGTAATTTTCATCATAGGTACACTTCAACTTTGACAGACAAAATGAGAAAAAAAAAAATCAGAAAATCACATTTTTTATGAATTTATTTGCAAATTATGGTGGAAAATAAGTATTTGGTCACTGTATCTAAGCGTTTGCTGATTACAAATATAGAAACTCAGCTTTTGCTTTGTGGGGACAAGGTCACAGGGTACATACACATAGTGGTTGGAGGTTGTAGAAACATTACACGTTGAGGTCCTCAGTAGCTGTTTGAGTGAGTCAAAGTTTTGTCTCCCTTTTACCCCGCCACAGGAGCGATACGAGGCGGCCATCAGGAAGTCAACCAAAAAGACTTGGGCTGAGATCCGTCAGCAGAGATGGTCCTGGGCTGGAGGCCTCAACCAGACCTCGCGCCGACAAAGTGAGCAGCACTGGAACCACATAGAACCTCATAGAACCACATAGAACCTCATAGAACCACATAGAACCACATATTACTACATAGACCCGAACCACCTAGGACCCCCATGATGTCTCGTACAACTGCTCACACAGTTCCCTCATTGAGCAGCATAGAACAGGACAGAGACGTTCTAGACTAACTAATGTTGCATTACAGTGTCCTACAGTTTGGATGTCGTAGGGGTGGGATTGTAATTTGGTTTAGGGGTGGTAAAGTTTTCATTTGAGGACTATTACAATAGCTAGATGAGTCATTATATAATTCCTGTTTACTAACAATATGTTGCCTATGGCTAGACTAGATTTGTATTGATCCTTCTCATCTGAACTGTTTCTCAGACTCTAGATTCTAACTGTTCAGTAGAATCCAGATATAGGAGACAGAGGGGAATATGTGGAGGGTGTCATGTAAATGTTTCATTAGACTTGCTGTGTGAACTGCAAGGTGTTGAGTTTATCACAGAGCTGTGAGGAACATTCTCAGCGTTCAGTATGCCAACTGTCTCCTACAGTACACTATGCTGCTCAGTCCAACAATGACTCAAGCTTGTGAAAGGCAGGCCTTCTCTTGGATGGTGACGATGTCAGGAGCCTTCTCTCCTCTCTGAAGTCTAAATAAGAATGTGTGTGTGTGTGTTGTTTTGTTTTTGTTTGTGTTTGTTTGTTTCTTAGTCTTTGTAGTTCAAACCAAACAATCTATACCACTTGGTGTTCTCTAGAAAGATTTGGGTTTTAGACGCCATCTGTTTCTGGGTTTTAGACGCCATCTGTTTCTGGGGTTTAGATGCCATCTGTTTCTGGGGTTTAGATGCCATCTGTTTCTGGGGTTTAGATGCCATCTGTTTCTGGGTTTTAGACACCATCTGTTTCTGGGGTTTAGATGCCATCTGTTTCTGGGGTTTAGATGCCATTTGTTTCTGGGTTTTAGACACTATCTGTTTCTGGGTTTTTGACGCCATCTGTTTCTGGGGTTTAGACGCCATCTGTTTCTGGGTTTTAGACGCCATCTGTTTCTGGGTTTTAGACGCCATTGGTTTCTGTGGTTTAGACGCCATTGGTTTCTGGGGTTTAGACGCCATTGGTTTCTGGGGTTTAGACGCCATTTGTTTCTGGGGTTTAGACGCCATTTGTTTCTGGGGTTTAGACGCCATTTGTTTCTGGGGTTTAGACGCCATTTGTTTCTGGGGTTTAGACGCCATTTGTTTCTGGGGTTTAGACGCCATTTGTTTCTGGGGTTTAGACGCCATTTGTTTCTGGGGTTTAGACGCCATTTGTTTCTGGGGTTTAGACGTCATTTGTTTCTGGGGTTTAGACGCCATCTGTTTCTGGGGTTTAGACGCCATGTGTTTCTGGGTTTTAGAGTGCCCTAAACTACAATGAGTCAGTGAATCAATGAATCAGTAAATCAGTGAATGATGTGGTCCCACTCTGCTATAAGCTCTGTCAACTGCATGATCCAGACAGACAGACAGACAGACAGAGAGAGACAGACAGAGACAGACAGAGGGCGAGCTCATCGACACTAGGCCTACGTCTACAGTACATCCTTGGGTTCCCCACCCCGCCAGCCTTGTGAACAGTTGTTGTCTGTTGCGTTCTCTCTGGTGCAGGCAGATGTTCGGCCTCCACTGTCAACTTACCGAGACAGGTGGACCCTGTCATTAACAACAGGCTGTCCAAGTCTTCTGCAACCCTCTGGAACTCCCCCAACAGAAGTAAGGATGACCGACCCGCGTCAATGTCCACCAGGCCTTTATATCAGTCCCCCTCCTCCCCTCCTCCCCACTCCCTTCTCCTCCCAGATCCTCCTTACTACCTGGTTTTAGTGTTAACTGTGGCCTGGTGGCCTGCCTGCCTGCCTGTTGACCAATCATTTCCTATCCTTACAACACTACATTACCCGTCTCACATCCCCGATCTCGTGAGCATCATGGTTTTGTTGATTAGTTGTTGTTGATTGATTTACCTTCTTCTCTCTGAATTTTTGATCAGACCAGACATCTATATTATTCCATATTTTGTGATCATTTTTCCCTCTATTGGTGTGTGTATAGGTTTTTGTCACTTCAGTCATGACACCCTTCTATTCCACACTCTTTGGTTGTCCTCCACTCTGCTGTTGGTCATAAGCTGTGCTGGTTTGGTGGTGGTGGTGGTAGAGGAGGTGGTGGTGGTGGTGGTAGAGGAGGTGGTGGTGGTGGTAGAGGAGGTGGTGGGGGTGGTAGAGGTGGTGGTGGTGGTGGTGGTGGAGGTGGTAGTAGAGGTGTGGTGGAGGTGTGGTAGAGGTGTGGGGGTGGTAGAAGTGGTGGTGGAGGTGGAGGTGTGGTGGTGGTAGAGGTGGTAGAGGAGGTGGAGGTGGTGGTGGTAGAGGAGGGGTGGTAGAGGTGGTGGTGGTAGAGGAGGTGGTGGGGGTGGTAGAGGTGGTGTGGTGGTGGTAGAGGTGGTGGAGGTGTAGTGGTGGTAGAGGTGTGGTGGTGGGGGTGGTAGAAGTGGTGGTGGAGGTGGAGGTGTGGTGGTGGTAGAGGTGGTAGAGGAGGTGGTGGTGGAGGTGGTAGAGATGTGGTGGTGGAGGTGGAGGTGTGGTGGTGGTAGAGGTGGTAGAGGAGGTGGAGGTGGTGGTGGTAGAGGAGGGGGTGGTAGAGGTGGTGGTGGTGGTAGAGGAGGTGGTGGGGGTGGTAGAGGTGGTGTGGTGGTGGTAGAGGTGGTGGTAGAGGTGGTGGAGGTGTAGTGGTGGTAGAGGTGTGGTGGTGGGGGTGGTAGAAGTGGTGGTGGAGGTGGAGGTGTGGTGGTGGTAGAGGTGGTAGAGGAGGTGGTGGTGGAGGTGGTAGAGGTGTGGTGGTGGTGGTAGAGGTGTGGTGGTGGTGGTAGAGGTGGTAGAGATGTGGTGGTGGTGGTGGTAGAGATGTGGTGGTAGAGGTGATAGAGGAGGTGGTAAAGGTGGTAGAGGTGTGGTGGTGGTGGTGGTAGAGGTGTGGTGGTGGTGGTGGTAGAGGTGGTAGAGATGTGGAGGTGGTGGAGGTGTGGTGGTAGAGGTGTGGTGTTGGAGGTGTGGTGGTGGAGGTGTGGTAGAGTTGGTAGAGGTGTGGTGGTGGAGGTGTAGTAGAGTTGATAGAGGTGTGGTGGTGGAGGTGTGGTAGAGTTGATAGAGGTGTGGTGGTGGTGGAGGTGGAGGAGGTGTGGTGGTGGTAGAGGTGGAGGTGTGGTAGAGTTGATAGAGGTGTGGTGGTGGAGGTGTGGTAGAGTTGATAGAGGGAGGTGGTAGAGGTGTGGAGGAGGTCGGTAGAGGTGTGGTGGTAGAGGTGGTAGAGGTGTGGTGGTGGTGTGGTGGTGGTAGGGGGAAGGTGGTGGTGGTGGTAGAGGGAAGGTGGTGGAGGTGGTAGAGGAGGTGGTGGAGGTGTAGTGGTGTGGTTCAGTGGTCATGATGGCATGGTGTGGTTCAGTGGTCATGATGGCATGGTGTGGTTCGGTGGTGGTGGTAGAGGTGGTTCGGTGGTCATGATGGCATGGTGCGGTTCGGGGGTGGAGGTGTAGAGGTGGTGGTGTGGTTCAGTGGTCATTATGGCATGGTGTGGTTCAGTGGTCATGATGGCATGGTGTGGTTCGGCGGTGGTGGTGGAGGTAGAGGTGGTGGTGTGGTTTGGTGGTCATGATGGCATGGTGTGGTTCAGTGGTCATGATGGCATGGTGTGGTTCAGTGGTCATGATGGCATGGTGTGGTTCAGTGGTGGTAGAGATGTGGTAGAGGTGTGGTGGTAGAGGTGGTGGTAGAGGTGGTGGTGTGGTTCGGTGGTGGTGGTGGTGGGTATTGTAATGTGACTGTGGCTAATGTTTCATCTAATGCTAAGGATTCTCCATTTTGGTTTGGAAGAAGACTAGTGTAATATCAATGGTCAGATAATGTAATGTCAATGGTCAGATAATGTAATGTCAATGATCAAATAGTGTAATGCAAATAGATAGTGTAATGTCAATGGTCAGATAGTATATTGTAAATGGTGTGGTGGTTCATTTCTTTACTATCAAATGAGGAGAGACAAACTTATCACACAAGTCAGAGTTATACTTAAACTAAATCTTTGTTAGTGAGAGTTTTGCAATAGCGATGGCTGGTCGACGAATCACCCTCAGATGATTTGTTGAGACAAAAGTACAAAGGTATTTTATAGCCAAGATACACCCCTTTCAACCTACATGACGAACAACAGATATATAGAATGGGTCACAGGGTTACGATTTGTATGAAAGATACCTATAATTCATAGCAGACAGTATCTGCTGTAAAAACAGTCATCTTTGTCTACAGACCAGAGTCTGGCCCTGGGGTCATCTCTCCCTGGTACCATATAGAACAGAAACACTAACTCATGCTCTGGAATGCTCTTTAGGTTTTATCACCCAAAAGACATCATAAATCTCCTGTCAGTGTTATCTCCCAGAGGCCCATCCTCAGTAGAACATACACACAATAGTTATACGAATACTCTATTCTGTTACATAAAACAACAATTTGATGCAATAAAAGTATTATAAAATGATCCTGCAATTTTCCACCATAATGGTCAGATAGTGTCATGTAAATGGTCAGGTAGTCATTGATGAACTCTTTATCTAATTATCACATGTGCAGTAATAACATGTGGAGAGGAGATCTTAGGTAGGGGAGATCTTAGGTGGAAGAGATCTTAGATAGAGGAGATCTTAGATAGAGGAGATCTTAGGTAGGGGAGATCTTAGGCGGAGGAGATCTTAGGTAGAGGAGATCTTAGATAGAGGAGATCTTAGGTAGGGGAGATCTTAGATGGAGATCTTAGATGGAGGAGATCTTAGATGGAGGAGATCATAGATGGAGGAGATCATAGATGGAGGAGATCTTAGGTGGATGAAATCTTAGATAGAGGAGATCTTTAGTTAGGGGAGATCTTAGATGGAGATCTTAGGCGGAGGAGATCTTAGATGGAGGAGATCTTAGATGGAGGAGATCTTAGGTGGATGAGATCTTAGATAGAGTAGATCTTAGGTGGAAGAGATCTTAGGCGGAGGATTAGGTAGAGGAGATCTTAGGTAGAGGAGATCTTAGGTAGAGGAGATCTTAGGTAGAGGAGATCTTAGGTAGAGGAGATCTTAGGTAGAGGAGATCTTAGATGGAGATCTTAGGCGGAGGAGATCTTAGATGGAGGAGATCATAGATGGAGGAGATCTTAGGTGGAGATCTTAGGTAGGGGAGATCTTAGATGGAGGAGATCATAGATGGAGGAGATCTTAGATGGAGGAGATCTTAGGTGGAGGAGATCTTAGGTGGAGGAGATCTTAGGTAGAGGAGATCTTAGGTAGAGGAGATCTTAGGTAGAGGAGATCTTAGGTAGAGGAGATCTTAGGTAGAGGAGATCTTAGGTAGAGAGGTCATCAGGTTGCTATAATATATGTCATTAGCTCGTCATCCATTCTTTTTGAAGGCTGTCCAAGTCCTCTTCCACCCTTTGGATCTCCGCCATCAGAAGTTGTCATGTCACTCATCACTGACTACACGCAGTCAGCTTTTATTGATCTTCCCGAACAAATTCAATACTCAGTCAAGTCAATACTAAATACTTGACACAGAATGTCCTCTCTTCAGCAGACTGATATTTTCCAGGATCTGCCATATGAAATCCAGTCGACTTAGCAGTTAAAATGTTCTGCCTGTGCGATATACGTAGGCCTATAATAGCCTGATGGTTTTTTAGAGCCCCATGACTTATCTACCAGGTGTTCACTGTATCAGGCAGCAGCAGTAAATGTCTTGCCGCATTGAAGGAGAAAATAAGCCGCCTCACTGTTGCTTAGCAACAGGCCCGGGCCCAAGTTGGGTTATCAACCATAAAAGACTTTGTGAAAATGATCTGTCCAAAATACAGCGAAGGTGACCCCTGGTCCATTAAATAATATGAACCAGTCAATGTTATGGGATAGTCAAAGCTTTTCAGTGTTTTCCATTCACTGATCAGTACCATCCTAAATGTGCTTTACATGCCTCTGCAGAAATGAAGTGTCACGACTCACGCTTATCATCAGCTTCTTGGTGTTGCCGTTGTGATTGTGAACTTTCTGTGCTTGGGTGACTGTGTGCATGACTGTGTGTGTGTGCGTGCGTGACTGTGTGTGTGTGTGTGTGATTGTGTGTGTGACTGTGCGTGATTGTGTGTGTGTGCGTGACTGTGTGTGTGCGTGACTGTGCATGACTGTGTGTGTGTGACTGTCTGTGTGCGTGATTGTGTGTGTGCGCGTGACTGTGCGTGATTGTGTGTGTGACTGTGTGTGTGCGTGACTGTGTGTGTGTGTGTGATTGTGTGTGTGTGTGTGTATGTGTGTGTACGCATTCAATGTTGTTATTACAGGATAATTCTTAAGAGGACATATTGAGATGTTCCTCTATAAACAGCATTTTTTCTGATTCCAGTTTCTGATTCCAGTCTGACTTCATTGCTGAGCAAAGAGTCAACGGGGCAACATTCTGTGTGACACCATGCCATCAGTTAGAGGATACAGAGAGAGCTGAGTGATCCACACAAGAGTTGTGTCCCAAACTGCACCCTATACAGTATAGTATATAGTATAGTGCACTACTTTTGACCAGAGCCCTATGAGGGCTGGTAAAAAGAAGGGCACTAAATAGGGGTTATGGTACCGTTTGGGACGCTCATTAGCATGGCTGACTGGACCCAACAATTAGGCTCAATTTGGACTCAGATTTCCACCAGTCTAATGTCCATTGCTCTTGTTTCTTGGCCAAGCACGTCTCTTCTTCTCATTGGTGTCCTTTAGTAGTGGTTTCTTTGCAGCAATTTGACCATGAAGGCCTGATTCACGCAGTCTCCTCTGAACAGTTGATGTTGAGATGTGTCTGTTACGGGAACTCTGAGAAGCATTTATTTGGGCTGCAATTTCTGAGGCTGGTAACTGTAATGAACTTATCCTCTGCAGCAGAGGTAACTCTGGGTCTTCCTTTCCTGTGGCGGTCCTCATGAGAGCTAGATTCACCATAGCGCTTGATGGTATTTGCGACTGCACTTGAAGAAACTTTCAAGGTTCTTGAAATGTTTCGTATTGAATGACCTTCATGTCTTAAAGTAATGATGGGTTGTCGTTTCTCTTTGCTTATTTGAGCTGTTCTTGCCATAATATGGACTTGGTCTTTTACCAAATAGGGCTATCGTCTGTATACCACCCCTACCTTGTCACAACACAACTGATTGGCTCAAAACATTAAGAAGGAAAGAAATTCCACAAATTAACTTTTAACAAGGCACACCTGTTCATTGAAATGCATTCCAGGTGACTACCTCATGAAGCTGGTTGAGAGAATTCCAAGAGTGTGCAAAGCTGTCATCAAGGCAAACGGTGGCTACTTTGAAGAATCTCAAATCTCAAATATATTTTGATTTGTTTAACACTGTTTTGGTTACTACATGATTCTATATGTGTTATTTCATAGTTTTGATGTCTTCACTATTATTCTACAATGTAGAACATAGTACAAAAAAATCTGTAATGAGTAGGTGTGTCCAAACTTTTGACTGGTACTGTACATGTGGGTGAAACATCTCCAGATTTCTCCACCTGCCCATCATGTTTAACTGGAGTGAAGTCTGTCTCCACAGTACGTAGTAAGAGTGGTCAGGGTGAAATAGCTACAGTTATGAAGTGTGATCAGACGGGGACCAGTTTGTGTTGCGGGATGAAATGCTGTGCTGCATTGTTGTCAGTGAGTGACTGGGGAACGGTGGGTAATCTGGTGGTGCACTACTGGGGAGTCTGATTCTGGGGACTCTGCAGTGTGTGTGTGTGTGTGTGTGTGTGTGTGTGTGTGTGTGTGTGTGTGTGTGTGTGTGTGTGTGTGTAAAGAGTGCCCTCTTGTGCCTGCCAGCTCGCAGTCTGCGTCTTAGTCCGTGGGAGAGCCGCATCGTGGAGCGGCTCATGACACCCACCCTGTCCTTCCTGGCCCGTAGCCGCAGCGCCGTGACCCTGCTCAACAATAGCGACTCCCGGGACCCCTGTGAGTGACCTCTGACCCCTACAGGAACCTTTATCTCCCTTATTTTCCAGGGAAGGGGTACTTACAGCATACATACACCAGACTACCACTAGTTACAGTATACACCAGACTACCACTAGGTACAGTATACATCAGACTACCACTAGGTACAGTACAGTATACACCAGACTACCACTAGGTACAGTATACATCAGACTACCACTAGGTACAGTATACATCAGACTACCACTAGGTACAGTATACATCAGACTACCACTAGGTACAGTACAGTATACATCAGACTACCACTAGGTACAGTATACATCAGACTACCACTAGGTACAGTATACATCAGACTACCACTAGGTACAGTACAGTACACACCAGACTACCACTAGGTTACAGTACAGTACACAGGTACAGTACAGTATACATCAGACTACCACTAGGTACAGTACAGTATACACCAGACTACCACTAGGTACACAGTATACAGACTACCACTAGGTACAGTACACCACTAGGTACAGTACACCAGAGTACCACTAGGTACAGTACAGACTACCACTAGGTACAGTACAGTATACATCAGACTACCACTAGGTACAGTATACACACAGAGTACCAGAGTACCACTAGGTACAGTACAGTATACACCAGAGTACCACTAGGTACAGTACAGTATACACCAGAGTACCACTAGGTACAGTACAGTATACACAGTACAGTATACACCAGACTACCACTAGGTACAGTACAGTATACACCAGACTACCACTAGGTACAGTACAGTATACACCAGAGTACCACTAGGTACAGTACAGTATACATCAGACTACCACTAGGTACAGTATACACCAGAGTACCACTAGGTACAGTACAGTATACACCAGAGTACCACTAGGTACAGTACAGTATACACCAGAGTACCACTAGGTACAGTACAGTATACACCAGAGTACCACTAGGTACAGTACAGTATACACCAGAGTACCACTAGGTACAGTACAGTATACACCAGAGTACCACTAGGTACAGTACAGTATACATCAGACTACCACTAGGTACAGTATACACCAGAGTACCACTAGGTACAGTACAGTATACACCAGAGTACCACTAGGTACAGTACAGTATACACCAGAGTACCACTAGGTACAGTATTTTTGTTTTATGCATTATTTCTGACACGGGAAGTAAACTCAGTCAGTTAAATCCTGCAGAGCCCAATGTTACCAACAAGGATCACATCTGGCCAGAGGTCCACGCTGAATAACTGTGTCTGCCACCGTTACATTTTCAGTAGGTGGCCTAACTATTAGGGGTCCTGACCTGACCTCGTCTTTCCTGCCTGTTTTCTTCATCTCTGTGATGCACTTAGACTCTCACCACTGCTCCCGTTCAGCCTCCGCCAGCCCCCTGGACGCCTGCTCCCACCACCACCCTCACCGGGACTCCTCCGAACGCTGGAGGGGAGGAGTGTCCGCCAGCACTCCCGACATCACACAGCGCCAACACCGACGGAACTCAACGCTGGTCAGCGCACGTCCTCACACACACACACACACACACACACACACACACATGTTCAAGCATACATGTTAACACACACACACACTATAGTGTAATTCCAGGTATTCTGCCATAACTGTTCACCCTTTTTGTTTCTCAAAATTGGATAAGAAGAAGAAAGAGAAGAAAGACAAGGAGAGGGAGAATGAAAAAGGGAAAGTTCTGAAGAAGTTGCCAATACCGACCAGATCCAGGCCGAAGTTCAGGTATTGTTAGGACACATGACACAGAACCCAGATTACGGAACACAGAACCCAGATTCCTTAACACAGATTACAGAACACGATTACAGGACACAGATTACAGATCACAAATGACAGATAACAGACCACAGATTATGAACACATATTACAGAACACAGATTGCAGATTACAGAACACAGATCACAGGACACAGATTACAGAACACAGATCACAGGACACAGATTACAGAACACAGATCACAGGACACAGATTACAGAACACGGATTACAGAACACGGATTACAGAACACGGATTACAGAACACGGATTACAGAACACGGATCACAGAACACAGATCACAGAACACAGATTACAGAACACAGATCACAGGACACAGATTACAGAACACAGATTGCAGATTACAGAACACAGATCACAGGACACAGATTACAGAACACAGATCACAGGACACAGATTACAGAACACGGATTACAGAACACGGATTACAGAACACAGATCACAGAACACAGATCACAGAACACAGAACACAGATCACAGGAACAGATTACAGAACACGGATCACAGAACACGGATTACAGAACACGGGTCACACGGATTACAGAACAGGATTACAGAACACGGATTACAGAACACAGATCACAGGAACACAGAACACAGATTACAGATCAGGACACAGATTACAGAACACGATTACAGAACACAGATTACAGAACACAGATCACAGGACACAGATTACAGAACACAGATCACAGGACACAGATTACAGAACACGATTACAGAACACAGATCACAGGACACAGATTACAGAACACAGATCACAGGAACACATCATTACAGAACACGGACAGATCACAGAACACAGATTACAGAACACACAGATCACAGGACACAGATTACAGAACACATTACAGATTACAGGACACAGATTACAGAACACAGATCACAGGACACAGATCACAGGACACCGATACAGAACACGGATTACAGAACACGGATTACAGAACACAGATCACAGGACACAGATTACAGAACACAGATCACAGGACACAGATTACAGAACACGGATTACAGAACACGGATTACAGAACACGGATTACAGAACACGGATCACAGAACACAGATCACAGAACACAGATTACAGAACACAGATCACAGGACACAGATTACAGAACACGGATTACAGATTACAGAACACAGAACATAGGATGGAATAGAGACCAGAATCCGTCTTGTGCCAAACAGTAGAACTACTCTAAACAGTCCTATACTTCAGGTCTCTGCCCAAATAAAGGAAACACTTCATTCAATTAAGGAGATAAAATATATTGAAAGCAGGTGCTTTCACAAAGGTGGGGTTCCTAAGCAATTCCTCAGCAATTCATATCCCATCATGCTTAAGGTCATATATAAAAATGCTGGGCAGACCATCATTTTGCCCATTATTTTGGCTACAATGACTATGCCCCCCCATAGGATGACAATGCCTCCATCCACAGGTCACGAGTGGTCATTGAATGGTTTGATGAGCATGAAAACTATGTATGCCATGGCTGTCTCAGTCACCAGATCTCAACCCAATTGAACACATGGATGATCCTGGAGCAGCACCTGAGACAGTGATTTCCACCAAAATCAACAAAACACCAAATAATGACATTTCTCGTGGAAGAATTGTGTCGCATCCCTCCAATAAAGTTCCAGACACTAAGAATCTTCTCCCTCTTCCTTCCTTCCTTCCTTCCTTCCTTCCTTCCTTCCTTCCTTCCTTCCTTCCTTCCTTCCTTCCTTCCTTCCTTCCTTCCTTCCTTCCTTCCTTCCTTCCTTCCTTCCTTCCTTCCTTCCTTCCTTCCTTCTTTCTTCCTTCCTTCTTTCCTTTCTTTCTTTCTTCTTTCTTTCTTTCTTTTTCTTTCTTTCCTTCTCTTCCCCACTTATCTCTTTTCATCTGTTATCCTGCAGCAGTACCCCAAAACCCCAAAACCGACCTCCATCACCTGTGGCCCCCAAAAGCAAACTGTTGTCCCCCTGCCCTCCAATGGCTCCTAAGACCCCCTCCACGGGCAAGAAGATCCCCACAGGCACCAAGACCCGCCCCAAAAGAGCCCAGACCCCTGTCAGGGTACAGCTTCAGCCGGTCACTGTGGAAACTAACAACGAGCCCCATCAGCCAGACACTCCTGAGGAGACAAAGAGTAAGTTTGTTCGCCGTGGTTACCGTATCCAAGCTCCAGGATGTTTCTTTTCAGCTGTTACTTCTAGTCTTCTCTGCCTTGAGAAAACACACATTGTACCAACTCTATGCTGTTTGCCTCATATAATCCTTGAAGTGTATTCCATGGTTATGGTCCATCGTGTGGCTTCAGATGTGAAACAGAGGCCTCTCCTGTCTCTCTTGCTCTTACAGGCTCCAGTAATGTTCCTGCTATAATGGTGTCTTCAGCGCCGGCGACACAAACATCTCTTAGTGCACCAGTCACAGTGGCCGCCTCTACCCAATCCTCAAACCTACAGCTGACTGCCTCTGCTGCCTCAACTCCCACAACTGCCTCCTCTGCTGCCTCATCTTCCCCGGCTGCCTCATCTACTGCTGCCACTCTGGCTTCCAGGCCCTCAGCCGGCACCAACGACCCAGAGGAAGCAGCTCGAGTGCTGGCTGAGAAACGCAGACAGGCCCGGGAGCAACGGGAGAGAGAGGAGCAGGAGCGCCTGGAGCAGGAGGAGAGGAAACGGTCAGTCAGACTCTGGCTGGAATTGATGAGACATGTCATTGAGTTGGTTATTATAGTACTGTAGTATTATTGAATGTTTTTGATTGGAGTGTTGTGTCTGTCTGTTTGTTTGTCTGTCTGTCTATAGCAGGGGTTCTTCACCTTTTTAGCTCAAGGCCCAAATGAGAAATTGACTGTCTTCCCGTGACCCAAATTGTTCTCCAATGACCCAAATTAAAAATAAGTTGTGTGTGATGTATAGATGTATTCTCATAACTCGCGACCCACCTTTCACATGACCAGGGCCCGATTTGGGTCCCGACCCATAGTTAAAGAATCCCTGGTCTATAGACATATGAATGGTTTACTGTTTGCCTCATGTCCAAGACAAGTGTGTACCATACATTGATAGTGTGAGCATATACTGTATGAGCATGTGCTGACCTGACTGAGCATGCTCCCCATGCAGGATTGCTCGTGAGGAGGGCATGGCTCGGCAGGCGGAGGAGAGGAGGCGCAGGGAGGAGGAGGCACGCCTCATGGCGAAGGAGCAGCTTCTGAGAGACGAGGCCCAGCGCCTGGAGGAGGAGAAGGGGGCGAAGGAGAAAGCCAAGGCGGAACAGGAGGAGAACCAACGCCTGCAGAAACAGGTGTGAGATCGACAGGCAGTCTTGACTTTCAGCATAGAAGAAGACGTATGACACAGACTGATCTGATCTTGACTGACTGATCTTAGGTCCAGGAAACGTTATGAGAGGGAATGTTTGCTGTAAGGCCTACAATCAGCATGTCATTGTCACCATGCCTTCTCCAGGCAGATGCCCAGAATTTATTGGCGCTGAGAGAGCCGCTGTCAGAGTGGGATAGTGACAGCTCTGTCCTCCCCCTGTCCCCGTCTCTGCTCCGCACTGCAGTGGGCTGACAGGGGATAGATAGTGACAGTGTTCCCACTACCCCTGCCTGTAGCATTCAGACATGCTTGAGTCTCCCCCGAGGGAAGACCAGTGCAGTTTGTTGTTTGTTCAACACTGCCAGCAGCCATCTTCCTTGCCGTGTGTGTCAAGATGGTGAGGCGTCATATTCATACAACATTTTTCAGCTCATCTCATGAACCATGACGCAGCACGTTTTAACTTCCAGGCAACGTTAAAACGTCATTGCGACCATCTGTAGTTACTCAACTGTATACAACCTGTGTTTTGTTTATGAAGCATAGCAACCTTGTTCTTTTGATGGATGTCGTTATGTAGATATGTGCTGCCTGTGGTGTAGCCCAGTGGTTTGTTTGGAACTGATGTGATAACAGCTTTGTTTTCATCCCACTGTTCCTAGGCTGTCATTGAAAATAAGAATTTGTTCTTAACTGACTTGCCTGGTTAAATAAAGGTCAAATTTAAAAAAAAAATTTTTTTTAAACAGTCTAGACTGGAAATATGTTGCCACCTAGTGGTTAGAAAAGGGGACATTAATCTACTCTTGTATTCATTTGCTAATAATCATTTTTTACATTCCATCATTTGATATTATATGAAATTAGGGTTTTATCTAGACTGACACAATTCTCTTGTTGAGTCATTTCCCTGTTGTCTTAATAGAATGATGAACATCCTATAGTATTGATGATCGTATTGATGATGTTGTTTTGTCCCGTCTGTGTCAGAGGGAGGAGGCCGAGGTCAAAGCTCGTGAGGAGGCGGAGCGTCAGCGCCTGGAGAGAGAGAAGCACTTCCAGAAGGAGGAACAGGCGCGCCTGGAGAGAAAGAAGGTGGAGCGGGGAGGAGGGATGGAGGAAGGAGAGATGGAGGATGAGAGGAGGGATGGAGGGAGGTTGGGAGGAGGGATGGAGGGAGGATGAGAGGAGGGATGGAGGGAGGATGAGAGGAGGGATGGAGGGAGGATGAGAGGAGGGATGGAGGGAGGATGGGAGGAGGGATGGAGGATGGGAGGAGGGATGGAGGAGAGATGGGGGAGGAGGGATGGAGAATGGGAGAGAGATGGAGGATGGGAGGAGAGATGGAGGAGAGATGGAGGATGGGAGGAGAGATGGATGGAGGGAGGGAGGGAATGGATGGAGAAGAGAGAGAATGGAGGGAGGAGAGATGGAGGGAGGAGAGATGGAGGATGGGAGGAGGGATGGAGGGAGGAGAGATGGAGGATGGGAGGAGAGATGGATGGAGGGAGGGAGGGAGGAGGGATGGAGAAGAGAGGAATGGAGGGAGGAGAGATGGATGGAGGGAGGGGAGATGGAGGAGGGATGGAGGGAGGGAGGAGAGATGGAGGATGGGAGGAGGGATGGAGGGGAGGAGGGAGGAGAGATGGATGGAGGGATGAAGGGGACTTAGATTGAAAAAGTCTAACTTGTCTTTACTTTCTACTTTCTACATAAATATAGAACCAGTAAAGATACACAGTGCATTAGTTGTAAATAATCAAATCCAGCAGCTGACAACTTCTGCCTCTGCTGTTGAACTCCACAGCGCCTTGAGGAGATCATGAAGAGAACTCGTAAAAGTACTGATGCTGGAGAAAAGGCAATTGATGTAAGGCCCATGCTTTGTATAACAACCCTTCTAGACCCTTTATTCAGATGAAACATACAGTTGAAGTCTGAAGTTTACATACACTTAGATTGGAGTCATTAAAACTCGCTTTTCAACCACTCCACAAATTTCTTGTTAACAAACTATAGTTTTGTCAAGTCGGTGAGGACATCTACTTTGTGTATGACACAAGTCATTTTTACAACAACTGTTTACAGACAGATTATTTCACTTATATCTATTCACTGTATCACAATTCTAGTGGGTCAGAAGTTTACATACACTAAGTTGACTGTGCCTTTAAACAGCTTGGAAAATTCCAGAAAATGATGTCATGGATTTAGAAGCTTCTGATAGGCTAATTGACATAATTTCGGTCAATTGGAGGTGTACCTGTGGATGTTTTTCAAGGCCTACCTTCAAACTCAGGGCCTCTTTGCTTGACATCATGGGAAAATCAAAAGAAATCAGCTAAGACCTCAGAAAAAAAAATGTTGACCTCCACAAGTCTGGTTCATCCTTGGGTGCAATTTCCAAATGCCTGAATGTACCACGTTCATCTGTACAAACAATAGTACGTGAGTATAAACACCATGGGACCACGCAGCCGTCATACCGCTCAGGAAGGAGATGCTTTCTGTCTTCTAGAGAGGAACGTACTTTGATGCGAAAAGTGCAAATCAGTCCCAGATCAACAGCAAAGGACCTTGTGAAGATGCTGGAGGGAACAGGTACATAAGTATCTACATCCACAGTAAAACGAGTCCTATATCGACATAACCTGAAAGGCCGCTCAGCAAGGAAGGAGCCACTGCTCCAAAACCGCCATAAAAAAGCCAGACTACGGTTTGCAACTGCACATGGGGACAAAGATCATACTTTTTGGAGAAATGTCCTCTGGTCTGATGAAACAAAAATAGAACTGTTTGGTCATAATGACCATCGTTATGTTTGGAGGAAAAAGGGGGAGGCTTGTAAGCCGAAGATCACCATCCCAACCGTGAAGCACGGGGGTGGCAGCATCATGTTGTGGGGGTGCTTTGCTGCAGGAGGGACTGGTGCACTTCACAAAATAGATGGCATCATGAGGAAAGAAAATGATCTGGATATATTGAAGCAGCATCTCAAGACATCAGTCAGGAAGATAAAGCTTGGTCGCAAATCAGTCTTCCAAATGGACAATGACCCCAAGCATACTTCCAGAGTTGTGGCAAAATGGCTTAAGGACAACAAAGTTAAGGTATTGGAGTGGCCATCACAAATCCCAGACCTCAATACGATAGAAAATATGTGGACAGAACTGAAAAGGGTGTGCTAGCAAGGAGGCTTACAAACCTGACTCAGTTACACCAGCTCTGTCAGGAGGAATGGGCCAAAATTCACCCAACTTATTGTTGGAAGCTTGTGGATGGCTACCCGAAACGTTTGACCCAAGTTAAACAATTTAAAGGCAATGCTACCAAATACTAATTGAGCATGTAAGCTTCTGACCCACTGGGAATGTGATGAAAGAAATAAAAGCTGAAATAAATCATTCTCTCTACTATTATTATGACATTTCACATTCTTAAAATAAAGTGGTGATCCTACCTGATTTAAGACTTGGAATTTTTACTAGGATTATATGTCAGGAATTGTGAAAAACTTGAGTTTAAATGTATTTGGCTAAGGTGTATGTGAACTTCCGACTTCAACTGTATGTGTTTTCTTATTTAATTGACTGAATTCATAATAGTGTCTGTCCAGCTTTATGTGTTTTCTTATTTAATTGACTGAATTCATAATAGTGTCTGTCCAGATGTTCAAAGCACTTCTTGATAACACCTCATCCACCACCAATGTGTAGCAACCTTGTGTGATACACAGCAACCATTTGTCCCATTTTGTGTTCTTCTAGACTTCACTGCCGAATGAGTCTAATTCCCCAGCACAGGTCAACGGCAAAGATAGTACGAAGAACATTAAAGGTAAGTTACATACATTGCCATTCTGCTGTCTCCTCCAACCTGTGATCTGATTTGATAAAAATGTATTTGGGTATAAAAAATGTTTTTTTTTTTTTTTTAAATATACAACATCCCAGCTAACAACAAACGTTCCCACAACTTTAGAGAACGTTTCCTTAAGAGTTTCATTGGGCTTTTAACTAATGCTTTCTTTGCAATGTTACAGTGATGTGCAAGGATTGTTTCCAAGAGACCATCCCCTTAATGTCAAACAGAACTTACCCAGAACACGGTTACCATGTTCTCTGAAGACACGCTTCATGGAAACATTGCAAGAACGTTTGTGTCCAGTTATCTGAGGGTTAGGAGAATATTCCATAAACGTCCCACCAAACATACACAGAACATGGTTGCCATGTTCTCAGAACATAAGATATTAATGTTCTAGACACATTTCATGGGCACACACACACACACACACACACACACACAGCTTTTAACATCATTTTTTTCAACTTACATATTTGATTACATTGTGTATGTTATTTTATAAAGTAATTATTTTTCAACGTGTCCTCACCTGGGATTTGAAGTCACAACCTCTTGATTCACGATACTCAGATTTTCCCACTACGCCACCATGTCAGTACTCTTACTATTTTCATCATTGATTTGATTTTGGCCTATTTGAAAATAGGAATAGAATTTGTTCTTAACTGACTTGCCTAGTTAAATAAAGGTAAAATAAATAAATGAAATACTTTTAAAGGCTTTCAGTATAGTTGTGATGTTGGTGGGACATGTGAACCTGTTTTAATGATCCTCCTGAATCACTACGATCAATACAAGTTTTTCTTGAGTGTACTTTTAACAGAGCTAAGATTTACTTCAAAGTCCATTCACAGCCTTACACCTATCCATTTGTTCCAGATCTACATTCCTGCCTAGGGGGAGGGGGAGGAGGAAGAGGGGGGGTTCAGAGTACCATGAGCCAAGAGGTTGTGAGTTCAAATAATTTGATATTGAACCAATTATGGCAGTAAGCAGATCATGCAATAGCCACGTAAAAACCTAACTCTGCTCATCTTAATCGGCGTAAGGTCAAAAGGATATTCTGAGAACATGGTAACCACGTTCTGGTTACGTTCTGTTTTCCTAACTCGAGCGCCAAAACATGCTTAAAAGGTTTGCTGAAGGTCTTTGCTAACATAGATAGAATGTTCCCCTAAATAACTGATAACTGGACAATCAAACGTTAGGGGAACATTACAGGTAACATTACAAAAATGTTCTCTCTCCCTAGAATTGTTAGCTGGGCTGTGCATTAGATCCCAAGAGGATGGCACTTATTTACAAAGTGGTCTTGGATGCTAACAAATAATGTTATGATTAAAAGACAAGACGGTAACAAAACATTACATTCAATTAGAGAGATAACACTCAGTCTAGGACCATTTTATTTGTAATTTTAAAGAGAGCAACTTTTTTTTTTTTTTCATGCAGCTCCTAAAATGCAGCAGATTGAAGCAGAATCCAGCCCTGTGCTGAATGTTGTCCGGCCAGCCATGCACCAGAATGGCCTCTCAGCCAACGGGAAGGCAGCTGACTTTGAGCAGATCATCCAGCTGTCCAATCACAGCAGGAGCAGCAACAGTGGGCCGGGAAAACCGGGGAGTGGCATCGTCAGCGACCCAATCCTGGCCTTCGAGGGAGGAGATCCCTTCCTGATGAAAACGGGTTCCATGAAGCCTCAGCATGCTGCAGGTAGCTATACAGGTCAGGATTAGGACCAGACATGCCATATCATTTTAACATTTCAAATGAAGCATTCTATCACTGTATCAGTACATAGCACTCTAGGATGTACGCAATCCATAACTCTATAACTACATTACCAGCATGTGTATAGAGAATCACAGTGTGGATCTTGTGCTAAAAGATATGCATCCTGTAGTTAGCTACAACCATTACTAGAGTTTACAGAGAGGGGACTCCAAACCTTTACCACTATCCCAAAGCCTGGGTCCTAGCCTCTGGGCATGCTGCCCAGGCTCCCTATGTGGGAGAGTTGGCATCTAAGACTGGAAAGAGGATCCCAGTCCTGTTTTGCCATGCTCCTTAGGTTGGCAAACGAGGCCCCCTTTATTATGCCAAGGCCCCCATGGCCGGTCTCAAAGACGGCCATACCCAAGCATTAAATGTAAACAAAGCAAACAATATGACTGAGACCAATGGGACATACATAATATTAGGGGACAACCTAGTCAGTTGTACAACTGAATGCCTCCAAAATGTGTCTTCCTCATTTAAACCAACCCCTCTGAATCAGAGAGGTGGGGGGGGGGGGCTGCCTTAATCGACATCCACGTCTTCAGCGCCCGGGGAACAGTGGGTTAACTGCCTCGTTCAGGGGCAGAACAACAGACTTTTACCTTGTCACCTCGGGTATTAGATTCAGCAACCGTACAGTTACTGGCCCAACGCTCTAACCACTAGGCTACCTGCTCTAACCACTAGGCTACCTGCTCTAACCACTAGGCTACCTGCTCTAACCACTAGGCTACCTGCTCTAACCACTAGGCTACCTGCTCTAACCACTAGGCTACCTGCTCTAACCACTAGGCTACCTGCTCAAACCACTGGGCTACCTGCTCTAACCACTAGGCTACCTGCTCTAACCACTAGGCTACATGCCTCCCCCTCTAACCACTAGGCTACCTGCCACTCTAAACCACTAGGCTACCTGCTCTAACCACTAGGCTACCTGCTCTAACCACTAGGCTACCTGCTCTAACCACTAGGCTACCTGCTCTAACCACTAGGCTACCTGCTCTAACCACTAGGCTACCTGCTCTAACCACTAGGCTACCTGCTCCCCTCTAACCACTAGGCTAACCACCACTAGGCTACCTCCCCCTCTAACCACTAGGCTACCTGCCTCCCCCTATAACCACTAGGCTACCTGCCCACTAGGCTACCTGCTAACCACTAGGCTACCTGCCTCCCCTACCTCTAACCACTAGGCTACCTGCCTCCCCCTCTAACCACTAGGCTACCTGCCTAACCACTAGGCTACCTGCTCTAACCACTAGGCTACCTGCCTCCACCTACCTGCTCAACCACTAGGCTACCTGCTCTAACCACTAGGCTACCTGCCTAACCACTAGGCTACCTGCTCTAACCACTAGGCTACCTGCCTCCCCCCTAACCACTAGGCTACCTGCTCTAACCACTAGGCTACCTGCTCTAACCACTAGGCTACCTGCTCTAACCACTAGGCTACCTGCTCTAACCACTAGGCTACCTGCTCTAACCACTAGGCTACCTGCTCTAACCACTAGGCTACCTGCTCTAACCACTAGGCTACCTGCTCAAACCACTGGGCTACCTGCTCTAACCACTAGGCTACCTGCTCTAACCACTAGGCTACAACCACTAGGCTACATGCCTCCCCCCTGCTCTAACCACTAGGCTACCTGCTCTAACCACTAGGCTACCTGCTCTAACCACTAGGCTACCTGCCTCCACCTCTAACCACTAGGCTACCTGCTCTAACCACTAGGCTACCTGCTCTAACCACTAGGCTACCTGCTCTAACCACTAGGCTACCTGCTCTAACCACTAGGCTACCTGCTCTAACCACTAGGCTACCTGCCTCTAACCACTAGGCTACCTGCTCTAACCACTAGGCTACCTGCCTAACCACTAGGCTACCTGCTAACCACTAGGCTACCTGCCTCCTACCTGCCTCTAACCACTAGGCTACCTGCCTCCCCCTCTAACCACTAGGCTACCTGCTCTCCACCTACCTGTTCTAACCACTAGGCTACCTGCTGCTACCTCCCCCCCTCTAACCACTAGGCTAACCACTGGCTACCTGCCTCCCCCTCTAACCACTAGGCTACCTGCCTCCCCCTCTAACCACTAGGCTACTACTGCCTCCCCCTAACCACTAGGCTACCTGCTCTAACCACGGGCTACCTGCTCTAACCACTAGGCTACCTGCTCTAACCATTAGGCTACCTGCTCTAACCACTAGGCTACCTGCTCTAACCACTAGGCTACCTGCCTCCCCCTCTAACCACTAGGCTACCTGTCTCCCCCTCTAACCACTAGGCTACCTGCTCTAACCACTAGGCTACCTGTTCTAACCACTAGGCTACCTGCTCTAACCACTAGGCTACCTGCCTCTAACCACTAGGCTACCTGCCTCCCCCTCTAACCACTAGGCTACCTGCCTCTAACCACTAGGCTACCTGCCTCCCCTCTAACCACTAGGCTACCTGCCTCTAACCACTAGGCTACCTGCCTCCCCCTCTAACCACTAGGCTACCTGCCTCCCCCTCTAACCACTAGGCTACCTGCCGCACCATATTATATCCCATGTCTATGTCCCCACAGCCCAACGGTTCTAATGATAATGGCACGTGCAGAATATCATCCCTAGAACTGAACAATTTGAATGATAAGGTCTGATAGACGGTATGCCTCACGTACTGTAGACTTCAAACTAACTCATATTCCCAATTGAAGCAGAAAGCAATGCTGATTTTTTTTTTTTTACATCTCTCTCTGTTCTTTCTCTCTCTTTTTCTCTCCCTCTCTGTTCTTTCTCTCTCTTTTTCTCTCCCTCTCTGTTCTTTCTCTCTCTTTTTCTCTCCCTCTCTCCAGAAGTTCTCTGAGACACCAGGCTTCCACACGCTTCCACTGGTTGATGTAGTTGATTGTGTGCCACACACTGCAACAGCTTCTAAAGGAAGTGTGTCAAACAAAGAAACAAACTGTGGACTAAACTTTTAAATCGCTTAAAAACATCAAATTCCACAGAGGTCCTGAGGGAGGAAGAAAACTCTGCGAAGAAAGAAAAAAAAAAATGGTCTGTCTTCTCGGCATGTTTTGGTGCAACATACGTTGGGTTTTGTTGAAAATGTCAAATGGAGATTTTATGGTGCACCTTTAAAATGGCTGACAATGTAATATGAGGAGTTTTAGAGCATTGTAAGACCTGGAAATATACAGTATTTGACTACGGTTATTATTATCATTGTTGTTATGCTATTGCTGTTGTTGTCTTAAAGTTGAACAAAGTGTGTGTTTGTTAGTCTTGGAATAATTGGGTTATTTAACTAGGGGAGGAAGCAGTGAGAGGATGCTGTCAGGGGAAGCTGTGGGATAAAGCTTAATGAACGGGAGAAGATGTCTCTTTCTTTCTGTATGGTATGTCTGTCTGTCTGCGTGTATGTCTGTCTCTGCCTGTCCCTGTCTGTCTGTCTGCCTCTCATTTAACTAAGATATGATATAGACTAAAGAGTAAGTTTGATCCGTGTGGACATCGACTCTAGTGCGTTAACATCTGACATGTCTGTCATAACTTCATGTTTCACCTGAGACAGTCTTAAAGTTTCTCTGGCTCGTTTCTTCTTCAATTGTATTGCTGTTGTGATACAGAATCCGTTTAGGTTGGTTTCTTCAGAAGTTCCCATGGCGATCACATTAATACAGGTAGAACTATCAGAACACAGTATCTGTCCTCTATTCCTTGCCGCTGCTATCAGAACACAGTATCTGTCCTCTATTCCTGGCCGCTGCTATCAGAACACAGTATCTGTCCTCTATTCCTTGCCGCTGCTATCAGAACACAGTATCTGTCCTCTATTCCTGGCCGCTGCTATCAGAACACAGTATCTGTCCTCTATTCCTGGCCGCTGCTATCAGAACACAGTATCTGTCCTCTATTCCTGGCCGCTGCTATCAGAACACAGTATCTGTCCTCTATTCCTGGCCGCTGCTATCAGAACACAGTATCTGTCCTCTATTCCTTGCCGCTGCTATCAGAACACAGTATCTGTCCTCTATTCCTGGCCGCTGCTATCAGAACACAGTATCTGTCCTCTATTCCTGGCCGCTGCTATCAGAACACAGTATCTGTCCTCTATTCCTGGCCGCTGCTATCAGAACACAGTATCTGTCCTCTATTCCTGGCCGCTGCTATCAGAACACAGTATCTGTCCTCTATTCCTGGCAGTATCTGTCCTCTCTATTCCTGGCCGCTGCTATCAGAACACAGTAATCTGTCCTCTATTCCTTGCCGCTGCTATCAGAACACAGTATCTGTCCTCTATTCCTGGCCGCTGCTATCAGAACACAGTATCTGTCCTCTATTCCTGGCCGCTGCTGGTTTAATGGCTGTGACTCATATAAGCTGCCTCCTGCCTGGTTTATACAGTGAAGGATGAACTTCTAGACCCATATATTCATATTCCAGGCTTCTGACGGAGGGAGAAATATTAAGGTGGGGAAGGAGAGGAGGGAGGTTGAGAGATTTAATCAGATCAAGGGACAGATGGAGAGAGACAAACAGAGACAGAAAGAGTGAAAGATGGAGAGCGAGAGATGTGTTGAAGGTCCAAATCAGCACTTTGTATTTATCTCAAAATCAAATCATTGTCACACTTTATTTGATAGTCTGGATTTTCCATCTGTAGATGCTCTCCTACTATCAACAAACCATATGTCGATAAGCAACTGCTTGTTAGGTTTAGAATTAGGGTTAGAGTTAAGGTTAGGGTTAGTAGATAGTTAGTTGAAAGGTTACTGATAGATTAGTCTGTAGAGCATCTACAGATGGACTACCCAAATGAAGTGGTACCATCATTATTTCTTGGGAACAATTCAGTTCCTTAACAGCGATTTAAAAAAATATTTTTTTAATTTAAATGGCTTCTTAGCAAAGGGCAATTTCTCTAGCAAGAATTCTGCTATGACTGGGAGTGGCCTGAGTGGGGAGGGGAAAACAGAAAAATAGCTGTTATTGGCAGATAGGGTTGGAACGCTCTTTCTTATTGGTCTATTAACTAATTTACCGCATGGTGATGTCACAATGCATGGCCAAAACTCCATACCACCAAAACAGGCTGAAATTTCAGGCGTTTTTTAAAAAACGTCTCTTACACTAAAAGGGCATTATCATTTTCACAATTTCATAGTATTATTCCTAACTCATAGTATGGAAATATATATAAAACACAGGAAAAATCACCTTTTTTTTGTCTGCACTGGGCCTTTAAGTGCAGCCATACAGCTGTTCTGTCTGATCACACTTCACTAGGAATCACTGGGGTACAATTGCCGGCCCGTTTCACCCAGAGTAGCAGCTGGTGATGTGAATAATTCAATCTGTTTCATCCCTCCATTCCAGACATATTTTTTCTCTCAAGAGGAGACTGCAATGTTGTATTTTTTGGTTGTTGATGCAAATTGTGTGGTTTCTCCCTCACCAGTACGACACGTGGACAATGGTAATAGTGAGTTTATAGGTTAGTTGTTTGGTCATTAGTTTGATACAAGTATACTTAGTCGTTTAAGATTATAATGCCACAAGGTGGCAGCATTAGCTTTCTGATTTCTCCTGCTGGTCTTTTATAATGGTATCTTTATCACAAATGTGTTCAGCCTCATCTACAACAACACATGGATTCTATTTAGTACATTCAAATTCAAACAATAAAATTGAGAGTTTTACTCGCTGGTATTAGTCCCTCAAAAGTAGGGACATCAAAACATGACTCATTACCTCTCATTGTCAAGCACCACCAGCATTCCCAAAACAAGCCCCACCCACTCTGATGGATGATCTACAGCTGATGCTGACTGAACAAAGGAGCTTCTGTCTATCTTTTTATTTATAGTTGAGAGTGTTAACAGTCAATGACATATGGGGCTTCAGCCATGGCCTGTGCCAAGAGGGGTTGCAATCCCAATTGGTACCCTATTCCCTCTGTAGTGAGCTACTTTTGACCAGGACCCATCAGGCTCCGGTCAGAAGTAGTCATTCTGGTCAAACGTTGTGCACTAGATAGAGAATAGGGTGCCATTTGGGACGCAATGGGACTTAACTCATTGGGAATGGGACGTTACTGGACATGGGGAACGGGATCCATCATGATGGATTCAGCCGCCAATGCCTGCATTTGAAACATTCAATCTATGCTGAAGGTTTGCAAAGTGGCAACATTACAGATGGTTTACTGCAGTGTTGATTGGTTGCTGTTATTTACACATGATCCTCCCTAACAGATTATACACTGCATCTTTCAAGGTTTTGGTTGCTATGGCTAAAACCATTGATATTTGTTGTGTTGTTAGACGTCTCAGGTTTCTACTGCGGTTACAATTTAAACGTATAAAGGTCATCGAACTGTGATGGAATAATGATTTGATGCATCGGACTAAAAATGTCCACACTAAAAGGTCAGACACCTGTTATCTGTGCAGGACAGGCTGTATTTGTTTAGCCGTTGCTCTGGGTTACGGCATCATGATGACTGAGCCTTGTAGTGAAAGCAGA
This sequence comes from Oncorhynchus tshawytscha, assembly GCF_018296145.1. Taxonomy (NCBI): domain Eukaryota; kingdom Metazoa; phylum Chordata; class Actinopteri; order Salmoniformes; family Salmonidae; genus Oncorhynchus; species Oncorhynchus tshawytscha. The sequence goes on along the minus strand of NC_056441.1, from coordinate 10,231,045 downwards.
CACTAGGACAGGTGTGTGTGTGTGTGTGTGTGTGTGTGTGTGTGTGTGTGTGTGTGTGTGTGTGTATATGCCTGTGTTTCCACAGTCACTTTTCTATCCAACATAATCAACCAATTTGTTGTCACATTGTAGAGAAGGGACCTGCAAGTAAGCATTTAGTTGGAAAGTGTGTACCATGTGTATCCTGTATATATGACTAATAAAACCCTCCGACGAACCATCAAAAAGGCAAAGCGTCAATCGTACTACACTGGCGCCGACACTCGTTGGATGTTTTAGTTAATAGTTTGCAGGGCTTTCAAACTATTATGGACTAACTAGTGGTTAAAGCGTTGGACCAGTAACCGAAAGGAATCCCTGAGCTGACAAGGTAAAAAAATATTTCGTTCTGCCCCTGAGCAAGGCAGTTAACCCAATGTTCCCCGGGCACCGAAGACGTGGATGTCGATTAAGGCAGCCCCTCGCACCTCTCTGATTCAGAGGGGGTTGGGTTAAATGCCGAAGACACATTTCAGTTGTACAACTGACTAGGTATCCTCCTTTCTCTTTCCCTACGAAGGGACGCACAGCCGTGAGCTGCCCAGTGACACGAGCCTACCAGACGAGCTAAATTACTTCTATGCTCGCTTCCAGGCAGCCACACTAAAGCATGCATGAGAGCATCCGCTGTTCCGGGCGGCTGTGTGATCACGCTCTCTGTAGTCGATGTGAGTAAGACCTTTAAAACAGGTCAACATTCACAAGCCCGCAGGGTGGAACAGATTACCAGGACGTGTACTCTGAGCATGCGCTGACCAACTGGCAAGTGTCTGACATTTTCAACCTGTCCCTGACCGATTCTGTAATAGCAAACATGTTTCAAGCAGACCACCATAGTCCCTGTGCCCAAGAACACTAAGGTAACCTGCCTAAATGACTACCGACCCGTAGCACTCACGTCGGTAGCCATGAAGTGCTTTGAGAGGCTGGTCATAGCTCACATCAACACCATTATCCTAGAAACCCTAGACCCACTCCAATTTGCCTACCGCCCCAACAGATGATGCAATCTCTATTGCACTCCACACTGCCCTTTCCCACCTGGACAAAAGGAACACCTATGTGAGAATGCTATTCATTGACTACAGCTCAGCGTTCAACACCATAGGACCCTGGGACTAAACATCTCCCTCTGCAACTGGTTGCATCACCGCCTGGTTTGTCAACTGCTCGGCCTCCGACCGCAAGGCACTACAAAGGGTAGTGGGTATGGCCACATAGGTGTTCCTTTTGTCCAGGTGGGAAAGGGCAGTGTGGAGTGCAATAGCGATTACATCATCTGTGGATCTGTTGGGGCGGTATGCAAATTGGAGTGAGTCTAGGGTTTCTTGGATAATGGTGTTGATGTATGCCTAGCAGGATTTCTTATATGCTTCCGGGTTAGATTCCCGCTCCTTGAAAGCGGCAGCTCCAGCCTTTAGCTCAGTGCGGATGTTGGCTGTAATTCATGGCTTCTGGTTGGGGTATGTACGTATGGTCACGGTGGGGATGATGTCATCGATGCACTTATTGATGAAGCAAATTATTTATGTGGTGTACTCCTCAAAGCCATCGGAGAAATCCCGGAACATTTTCCAGTCTGAGCTAGCAAAGCAGTCCTGTAGCTTAGCATCTGCTTCATTTGATCACATTTTTATTGATCTAGGCACTGGTGCTTCCTTCTTTAAAAAATTCTTATTAGCAGGAATCAAGAGAAAATAATTTTGGTCAGATTTGCCAAATGGAGGGCGAGGGAGAGCTGTGTCTCTGTGTGAGGAGTAAAGGTGGTCCAGAGTTTTTTTCCCTCTGGTTGCACATTTAACATGCTGATAGAAATTTGGAAAAACTAATTTAAGTTTCCCTGCATTAAAGTCCCCGGCTACTAGGAGCGCCACCTCTGGGTGAGTGTTTTCTTGTTTGCTTATGGCGGAACACAGCTGATTCAATGCTGTGTTAGTACCAGCCTCTGACTGTGGTGGTATGTCAACAGCTACAAAAAATACAGATGAAAACTCTCTAGGTAGATAGTGTGGTCTACAGCTTATCATGAGATACTCTACCTCAGGCGAGCAATAGCTCGAGACTTCCTTAAATATCGTTCACCAGCTGTTATTTACCAAAATACAGTCCGCCACCCCTTGTTTTACCAGACACCACTGTTCTGTCCTGCCGGTACAGGATATAACCCGCCAGCTGGATGTTGATATTGTCATCATTCAGCCACGACTCCGTGAAGTATAAGATATTACAGTTTTGAATGTCCCGTTGCTTGTTTAATCTTCCGCGTAGGTCATCGATGTTATTCTCTAAAGATTGCACATTTGCTTGCAGAATGGAAGGAAGTAGGTGCTTATTTGATCACCTACCAATTCTCAGAAGGCAGCCCGCCGTCTGGCCCCTTTTTCTCCGCCTCTTCTTCACGCAAATCACGGGGATCTGGGCCTGTTCCCGAGAAAGCAGTATATTGTTTGCGTCGGGCTCGTCAGACTCATTAAAGGGAAAAAAAGGATTCTGCCTGTCCGTGGTGAGTAACAGCAGTCCTGATGTCCAGAAGTTCTGTCTGGTCATAAGAGACGGTAGCTGCAACATTATGTACAAAATAAGTAAAAAATAAGTTACAAACTAAAAAACACAATCGGATGGGGACATGTAAAACATCTGCCTTCTTCTCCGGCACCATTTTTACTGCATAACTAAAGATGATTATACAGTAAATATAACTAACAGCATGTGCTGTATACAGTTTGTTTTCAGTTTGGTTTTTATCAAGCACATGGCAGACTAGAACCAGGAAGTGGTTTGTATTCCACCTCCATAGGGGACTTTCTGGTCTTAGTTTTACTTTCTCTTATTCTGCTGACTCGAGGTGAGTCTTCTTTTCTGTTTTCAGGATTTCTTACTATTACGTGCTTTGCTAAACTGTGATTTTAAACTGATCTTATGTGATATTTAGTATGCTTGTCTTAAACCAATTATTTAAATGTTTTTAACAAAAATAGTTTGATAGAAGAACAGCCATAACAACGATTTAGTGGACATCCAATAGGGCGTTCTGTAATGCCCTTTGTACTTGTGTGTCGACCATATAAAGGAAAGATACGACATTGATGTAAACCTTACTGTACCAACATTATCTAAAGAGGTATAGGTTATTATATTTTATTAATACCTGTGTAAAATGCTGAAATAGTCAACATCCTTCCTTGTTAAGCAATGGAATGAATGCAATTTCCTTATGGATTTGTTTATATATTTTTCTCAATTGAATGTACATTTCATGCTAGGTTGATACAGAGTGTTCCACTATGTAGTGAATGGATGCATTCCTTTTAAGCTGTTGAGGATTTAAACAACATATATCTAAATAAACTATCATTTAACAAGGCAAGTCAGTTAAGAACAAATTCTTAATTACAATGACGGCCTAGGGACAGTGCGTTAACTGCCTTGTTCAGGGGCAGAACCACATATTTTTACCCTGTCAGCTCGGGATTCGATCTAGCAACATTTACGGTTACTGGCCCAACGCTCTAACCACCAGGCTACCTGCCGCCTGAAATGACCCTATGTGGAAATAAAATGCGTTTTTATCAAGTGACCAATACAGAGCGGAGGTAATATTACCACCAACAAACTAAGGCGTTTTCTTTTTGATACGTTGTTTTCACTTAGACATAATGCACAGTTCTCCCCAGGTTAAGAGGGACAGGGGGAGTTAGGGGGTGGGGGCAATGAGGCCTGAGTAAGGAGGAGGTGCAGGGGTTGGGGTCAATGAGGCCTGAGTAAGGAGGAGGAGCAGGGGGTTGGGGTCAATAAGGCCTGAGTAAGGAGGAGGTGCAGGGGTTGGGGTCAATGAGGCCTGAGTAAGGAGGGGGAGCAGGGGTTGGGGTCAATAAGGCCTGAGTAAGGAGGAGGTGCAGGGGTTGGGGGCAATGAGGCCTGAGTAAGGAGGGGGAGCAGGGGTTGGGGTCAATAAGGCCTGAGTAAGGAGGAGGTGCAGGGGTTGGGGTCAATGAGGCCTGAGTAAGGAGGAGGTGCAGGGGTTGGGGTCAATAAGGCCTGAGTAAGGAGGAGGTGCAGGGGTTGGGGTCAATGAGGCCTGAGTAAGGAGGAGGTGCAGGGGTTGGGGTCAATGAGACCTGAGTAAGGAGGAGGGGGAGCAGGGGGTTGGGGTCAATAAGGCCTGAGTAAGGAGGAGGTGCAGGGGGTTGGGGGCAATGAGGCCTGAGTAAGGAGGAGGTGCAGGGGTTGGGGTCAATAAGGCCTGAGTAAGGAGGAGGTGCAGGGGTTTGGGGTCAATAAGGCCTGAGTAAGGAGGAGGTGCAGGGGTTGGGGTCAATAAGGCCTGAGTAAGGAGGAGGTGCAGGGGTTTGGGGTCAATGAGGCCTGAGTAAGGAGGAGGTGCAGGGGTTGGGGTCAATGAGGCCTGAGTAAGGAGGAGGTGCAGGGGTTGGGGTCAATAAGGCCTGAGTAAGGAGGAGGTGCAGGGGTTTGGGGTCAATGAGGCCTGAGTAAGGAGGAGGTGCAGGGGTTGGGGTCAATAAGGCCTGAGTAAGGAGGAGGTGCAGGGGTTTGGGGTCAATGAGGCCTGAGTAAGGAGGAGGTGCAGGGGTTTGGGGTCAATAAGGCCTGAGTAAGGAGGAGGTGCAGGGGTTGGGGTCAATAAGGCCTGAGTAAGGAGGAGGTGCAGGGGGTTGGGGTCAATAAGGCCTGAGTAAGCAGCAGAATTACCCTCAAACTTGTCTTTCTTGCACAACTAGAGCCACATAGGTTGCGTCACAAATGTCACCCTATTTTCCTACATAGTGCCCTATGGGCCCTGGTCCAAAGTAGTGAACTATATAAGGAATAGGGTTCTATTGTGGACAGCTCTCAGCCAGGAGGAGCAGGAAATGGGTCACAGCACAACATGGTTCACGTCAGCACTGCAGCAGCAGCCGTTCTGTTCCCACAGGATATCTACAGTACCTCCGGTCTCCTATGGAAGTGAAGGGCAATGATCAAGGCTTGAACATAGAAACAGGGACTGACTAAACGTGGTTCTTTTTCAGTGTTGTTTAAGTGGCCAGCCAGCCACTCACTGCTCTTAAAATGACATTCCTTCAATGGGAATGCAGTAAACTGGGAATCACACTGATGAAACCACAAAAGTGTTTCATTTGATAAAAAGTCTAATTAAACCCTTGAATTGATTTTATTTTATTATTTGTATTATTATTTGTTGTTTCCTGATCTCTCCTTCATTGTACCTATCTTTCCTTCATTGTACTATGGGCTTAGTGTTGTCATGTGTTGATTTTTGCCTTTTTGTGGGATGAGTTCAGGACTGCAAGTATACTAATCTGGAGAGCCTATGACTAAATGACTCAAGTTCTGGCATAACAACTTTACCCATTTATTTTTATGCTTGCAATTATGTGGTGTGTAACAATTTCCTAAACATAAAGGGAGAAGGAGGATCCCTGAAGGATTTTGCATTTGAAGCACGGCACGAAGATTGTTTCACATAGGCCTCAAACCTCAGTTGACTGGCTGTTGGACTACAGTCATAAAAACTCTCAGAGTATCAAGACCTTAGACAAATGAAACTTTAGTAGCTGGTAATTGAGTTGTAGAAGGGATTTTACAGCAGACATAGCCACATATCCTCAGGTTTTAAAAAATCCTTGCCATATATTCGCCCTGTAGGTTAGTACTTTTACAGGTCAAAACCTTGGTGGCAACAATGTTCATTGTCAGCCTCCTTTTACCTGTTTAGTTCCATAGCTATTGGAATGTAAGCCCAAAGTGAGACCATAAACAGCCTATAATAGTGATAGACAGGTCTAGGAGGCATGTGGGCTACACAATGTGAATGAATTGTGCAGGGCTACTTTTAACCTTGGCACCACCAGCTCTAGAGACACCTGCTGTCCAGAAGCGACCGAAGGGAAGGGAGAGTGGCAAAAAAAGGATTTGTATCACTGTCTAAGGTCAAAAGGGGGATGAATTTACTACCGCAGACAAGGGAATGATATGATGAAATGGAGACAATGAGGTCTTGGAGCTGGCAGTGGCTAGTTATGATGAGATGTTAAACAGTAGAGTATATGGAAGTAGAGAGTGCACCATATAAGGAATATGGTGCCATTTGGAACACATAAAGAGTCCACTGTCCCTCCTCTGGGCAGTCCCTCTCCTTGAGATGGCTTTAGAGCACAGCTGGGTTTGTCTCCTCTCTACAATCATAATGATGATATCCTGTAGGTCTGTGGTGGACAGACAGATGGCTATTTTGATGATACCCTGTAGGTCTGTGGTGGACAGACAGACGGCTATTTTGATGATACCCTGTAGGTCTGTGGTGGACAGACAGACGGTTATTTTGATGATACCCTGTAGGTCTGTGGTGGACAGACACACTGTTATTTTGATGATATTCTGTAGAGCTTGGGTGGACAGACACACGGTTATTTAGATCAAGGTTTCCGAAACTCGGTCCTGGGGCCCCCACTTGGTGCACGTTTTGCTTTTTACCCTAGAACTACACAGCTGATTCAAATAACCAACTCATTATCAATCTTAGATTATTTTAATCAGCTGTGTAGTGGATTTGCCCCTGCCAAGTAAAAATAATTGTGCCTTAATTTTCCTTCATCTGAATGGAAAATATCTGTTTTCTCATGTAACACATCTCAGTTTGTACTGAATTGGCTGACTCCTCCTTGGCTATGGATGCATATTGGCACGGTATAATATCCCATTGAATACAAATATGAAAAAACGCTTCAGGGGGGGAAACCATGTCCAACGAGCCAACAGTGAAATGACTCCAGATTCCCACAATGCATTCTCTCTGTAAATGGATAATGACTATACAAATCTTTTGTATTGGCTAATATAATCCTCTACATGAGTTTAAATACATACACATACCATTTAAACCCACACATGGGATATTCTAGACTGCTAATTAGTCTATAAGAGCCAAAAATGTCAAAGGAGCAAATATTTTTTTTCTGATTCAAGACATTTTGCAATCACTGGATGCTCTGCCTCATAGGAGAAAACATTGAATGATTTTACTCTCCAATCCCAGCCTAACCTTGTCCCCAGGCTCAATTTCTACCGCATATAAAGAGAGAACCAGCTGGTGGAGGAGATTAATCCCAGCCTTACATCACAACAACAATATAATGTAAAGACTGTAGTTAAAAGATTTTTGTAAATTCTACAGGCATGCACGGTGTCTCTTGTCTAACACCAAATGGTGTCAGGGAGCAGAATCACCCAACAGGTTGTCCGGAGGCTTCGTCTTCTCTTCCACCCCACACACAAATTGGGTTGAGGGGTATCATGTCAGCTGCTCTGACTAAAATAGTGTGTTGCTACGTGCAAGTTATGTACAGTTATGTACCGGACACAAATCAAGTTAAGCTTCCTGTTGGCCTCATCGATGTGCAGTACGTTTTCAGTCTAGTTTTCGGGTTTACAGAACATTTCTCCAGTCCTCACAGTGGTATGTGAAGTTGTTCCATTTGTTCAGATTGGATGGGAGCTACTATGTGAAACTGACAAACTAAAGGACCTATTGAATAACCAATAATAGAAAAGTTATTCATGTTTTGGAAGAGAACAGGTTATTGTTTCTAGTTGGCTAATTGGATGGTATCTATTGCCTACCGACTTATCCTGAAACCTTGCCAACTTTTTTATTTATCGAACCATACTAAGTGATGACAGGGTCAAGGGCATTGGAATGTGTGAATGGAATGTGGATGTCCACGTTTGTCTTGTTGGAATGTTTACATCCTCAGCTGGAAATCTGACCCCCTTTGGTGAGCTTGTTGTTTGGTTGATAGAGTAAATATATTAAGTGATTTGCACGAGCAAACAAATAAAATTAAACCAAATGGTATTTATATATATATATATATATTTATATATATTTATATATGTATGTATGTAATATTTATTTAATATTTATGACTGTTACTACTATTATTTAACAATATGTAAATTAGAGGATGGTCAATTAAATCATGCTTTATTTTTCTTTAGGGACAGATAATTTGGACAGATAACGTTAGCTAGCTAACTGATTGCAACATGTTCAAGTAGGAAGCAAAAGGGGGTTGGACGCATGTTCATTCAGATTACTGGTAAAGTGAACAGTGCAGACTGACTGTAGGCTATTTCGCGCCCAAGAAACTGCTTCCTACCAGGTAAGAACATGCCATAACAGGTTTTCAGTTAGTATATTTCACAGCAGTAGTCTACAATAGTTACTGTCTGATTAGTATCGTGCTTTTAACTAATACTATGCCCTTTTAAATCAATTGAGGTGGGCGCAATCCTCAAGATTGGACAAATCCAGGAAGGAAATTTGACCTCGATAGCCACTGCTGCGTAGTAGGCGACCAAAATGTGGCTCACATTTGGCAGCTAACGTTAGTGTACGGCAGTGGTGGTTATCGTTTTTACATTACGATATCTCAGAAATGTATTTTACATAAAATAAAAGACATGCCGTCGTGTAGTTTAAGTAAAATATGGGGTGTCCTTGTCCTTAGCAACTCGCTATTCGGTGTTTTTTCGGGGGGTTGGTTTGGCTAGCATAGCAAGCCAGTCAGCTTGCTAACTGTTGTTAGCTTTTTTGTTGTTGTTGTTGCAAACATTACTTGGTTAGATTATAAATAAACTAGCTAGTTTCGTGTCAAACAAGTCTGAGCTAAGTGAAAATGTTTTTTTGCTTTACAAACCAGTATTTTTGCTATTGCCGTTTTTAATGGTCAGTCAAGGAAGCTAACCAGCTAACTAATGTTACCCTCACCCTGCTCCACTGACTGTCTCCGGCCACTGATAAAATACCAAAATATTACTTTATTTTATGTCTACTCTCATTATAGAGCTCCGTGTTGGACCAGAACTGTTTTGTTAGAGAAATAGGCAGGCATTAGGCCTAGTGCAACATTTACAACGTCTAGATTTAGCCTGTGAGATAAAGTGAATCCTGTTTAGTAAATTGGTTTGCAGCGCAACATAATTGTTGTTCCTTGGACAGGAAATACCACTTTTATAACTGAACAGACCATGCGACTACCTACATTAGGCTACATTCCTATTTCATAAAGGTGCTTCTCTGTGTGCTATGAGCAAGTACAAAGATTGATTAATGCCCCTTGACTTAGTCCACATTTTGTTTGTAGATTATGTAATACATTTTTGTACTCTGCTGTATTCAAAATGTGTTAAATCATCTACACACACTACCCCATGATGACAAAGTGAAATCATGTTTTTTTTAGACATTTTTGCTAATTTCTTAAATGAAATACAGAAATGTCTCATTTACATAAGTATTCACACCCCTGAGTCAATACTTTGTAGAAGCAAGCACCTTTGGCGTCGATTACAGCGGAGTCTTTTTGGGTATGTCTCTAAGAGCTTTACACATCTGGATTGTACGCTATTTGCATTATTCTTTTAAAAAAATATTCAAGCTCTGTCAAATTGATTTGTTGATCACTGCTAGACAGCCATTTTCAAATCTTGCCATAGATTCCCTAGCTGATTTCCCTAGCTGATAATCAAAACTGTAACTAGGACACTCTGGAACATTCAATGTTGTCTTGGTAAGCAGCTCCAGTGTGTAGAGTTGGCCTTGTATTTTAGGCCTTGTGTTTTAGGTTATAGTCCTGCTAAAGGTGAATTCGTCTCCCAGTGTCTGTTGGAAACCTGGTTCAGTCGGCTTTTTATCAAGGGTTTTTCCTGTAGCTGTATTCCATTGAATTTTATCCTAAAAAACTCCATAGTCCTTACCGATGACAAGCATACTTATAACATGATGCGGCCCACACAATTCGCCCACTTATCAGGAGAACATCCCTGGTCATCCTGATCTGGCGGACTCACTAAACACAAATGTTTTGTTTAGAAAGGATGTGTTGGAGTGTGACCTTGGCTAGCTGTAAAAATAAATAAATAATTGTGCCGTCTGGAATTTTTTATCATTCATACTTTTGATACTAAAGTACATTTAAAACCAAATACTTTTAGACTTTTACTTAAGTACTATTTTACTGGGTGACTTTTACTTGAGTCATTAAGGTATCTTTACTTTTACTCAAGTATGAAAATGTAGTAGTTTTTCCACCACTGGCCACCAACATACTTGTGTTGGATTTGACCAAAACATAACTCTTTGCCACATTGTTTGCAGTATTACTTAAAAGTGCAATATGCAGAAATCTCTCCGCCATTTCCTAGTTGCTACATTTCTAACGGTAAAGTTTGACAAAACCAGCAATCATTGTGTAGTGTATCATTGTAACATCTGAACTGTGGATTTTTTTCTCCATAACTTTTTTTTTTTTTTTTTTACTGTTTGAAGCTGGTGTACAAAACAGAAAGTAAAAGATGCAATAACAAATCTTAAGCACAGGAAGCATAGAAATAGTGCATATAGAACAGATCTACCGCTTCTTAGACTTGCTTTTTAATGAGAGTGACAGGTGTACAACTCAAATTTCTATGTGAATTTGGTTGGGTCACCCAAAAAGTTAAATATTGTAGCTTTAAGTGCCTTGTTGCAAACAGGATGCATGTTTTGGAATTTTATTCTGTACAGACTTCTTTCTTTTCACTCGGTCATTTAGGTTAGTATTGTGGCATAATTGCAATGTTGTTTATCCATCCTAAGTTTTCTCATATCAGAACCATTAAACTGTTTTAAAATTACTGAGCAGTTTCCTTCCTTTCCGGCAACTGAGTTAGAAAGGACTACTGTATCTTTGTAGTATTTGGGTGTATTGATACACCTTCCAAAGCCTAATAACTTTACCATGCTCAAAGGAATATTCAGCATCAAGCTTTTTATTTTATTTACACATCTACCAATAGATGCCTTTCTTTGCGAGGCACTGGAAAACCTCCCTGGTCTTTGTGGTTGAGTCTGTGCTTGAAATATGCTACTCGATTGAGAGACCTTACAATTATCTGTATTTGTGGGGTACAGAGATGGGGTAGTTATTAAAATATCATGTAAACTTCTATTTTCTATACAACTTATAATGCGATTTGTTAAACACATTTTTACTCTTGAACTTATTTAGGCTTGCCATAACAAAGGGGTTGACTACTTATTGACTCAAGAAATTTCAGCTTTACATTTTTTTAATTTTTTATACCTTTTCTATAATTTTCTACAAATGAAATTCCGCTTTGACATAATGGGATATTGTGTGTAGATCAGTGACACAGAATCTCAATTTAATAATCAGGCTGTAACACAAGTAAATGTGGAAAGTAAAGTGGTGTGAATACTTTCTGAAGACACTACATGTAGGCTACCTTACAGTTAACCCCTCTCAAATATTTGAAAGAATCTTGTTTTCTTAGCAATAAAATAGAAAACGCAGAGCACTTGACCCCTGACCCCTGACACTTTCTCTTGGACCCATTTGGGCATAGCGGTCTCTCTACTGGTAATGGATACATTTTGCTAAGTCTTTGGAAACCAGTGCTAGCAATACTAGTGTTATTGGAAAAAAAGATTGTATTTCTTCATTCAACATTTTGTTTTGAGAGGTCCGGAGTTTTAGATGAGTTGCTTTAGAGTTTATTAAGAAATGCACTTTAAAAAACAAATATATATATATATGATCTGCAGAGAATGGGAGAAACTCTCCAAATACAGGTGTGCCAAGCTTGTAGCCTTGTAGCATCATACCCAAGAATACTCTAGGCTGTAATCGCTGCCAAAGGTGCTTCAACAAAGTACTGAGTAAAGTGTCTGAATACTTATGTAAATGTGATATTTCATGTTTTTTATATATATATATATATATATATATCCATTTCTAAACCTGTTTTTGCCATGTCATTATGGGGTATTGTGTGTAGATGGATGAGAAGGGTAAAAAATTATTTAATCCATTTTAGATTAAGGATATAACGTAACAATGTGGAAAAGGTTAAGGGGTCTGAAGCAGAGCCAGACATTACCCCCTATGAAATTTCCACAGGCTGTGTATCTTGTCCGGACTGGTTCTATAGTCTCTCTTCACTCCCCACCCACACTACCATGCATTATGGGTATGGCTGCAAAATATAGACAAGCTGTTGCTAAAAGGCATTCTAAGCCATTCTCTCAACTGTCTTGTTATAGATTCTGACATTGTGTAGCTTCTATTTTTAGCCATGTTTTGACTTTTTCTCCACAAGCACTGTGAAGGTCATTTGGTGGTGGGGGGCTTTTGGGGATACTGGCGACTGCCAGGGGGTCAAGCAGGTGAGGGCAGTGGGTGTTGTTGACAGGGGACAAGTTGTCAAGTCACTGTTCCAGACCTGAGGTCTCAACAGTTCTAGAAATAGCCTGTGTCCCAAATGGAACCCATTTCTCTATTTAGTGCACTACTTTAGACCAGGGCCCATAGGACTCGGGTTGAGAATAGGGTGCCATTTGGGACATAGTCAGTCAGTGATGATGAGGTCTCCAGAGGACAAGCCAACAGAGCAGCAGGACCTTCTGGCTTCTGGTTGCTGATAGGCTCCAAGAAATCTCTGGGGGCCACGATTGTGACTGTGTAGAGATGATTTTCCTCATTGTGTCGGACATTTTGTAGTGAGGTTTTTTTATTTGACAGTGTGAAATTGTGTTGTAATGCATTTGTTTATTTGCTAAATAACTTTTTCTCACCAGCTAGTTTTATTGTAGATTTGTGTGTAGGCAAATAACTTCCTCATTCTAGGCTCGTCTACTTTTGTCTGCATGCATGAATTTTGAGCACTATATAAAACACAAATGTTTATACTTAAATCACCCCATCCCTCCTGTTGTTGGACAGGTACATCTAGTTGTATATTTAGTTGTCTTTATTTCAAGGATGTGCACTTCCTTGTTCTACCTCACATCATACCCAAACCGAACGTGCGTAATTTGATATGTCCCCCCCACACACACACCAAACGCGATCACGACACACAGGTTGAAATATCAAAACAAACTCTGAACCAATTATTTTTATTTGGGGACAGGTTGAAAAGCATTAAACATTTATGGCAATTTAGCTAGCTAGCTTGCAGTTGCAAGCTAATTTGTCCTGGGATATAAACATTGAGCTGTTATTTTACCTGAAATGCACAAGGTCCTCTACTCCGAAAATTAATCTACATATAAAAGCTCAAACGACTCGTTTTCTAGTCATCTCTCCTCCTTTTTTCTTTGGACTTTATATGGCGATTGGCATCTAACTTTACATAGTATTACCACGACGACGAGCGACCTCCGTTCATCTTTCAATCACCCGTGTGGGTATACCCACATGCCATCTCATTGGTTATCTGCTTCGATAAACCAATGAGGAGATGGGAGAGGCAGGACGTGCACCTCGTTCAGCGTCACAAATAGAACTGACTTCTATTTTTGCGCTTGGCAACGCAGACGCTCGTTGGCACGCGCAATGATTGAATAACATGTATGTGTAAATGTATTTTGCAACACGCACATGACGTGAGAGGTGTGGTCAGGACCTTATATGGTGTCTGGTTCTACCTAAGAGTAGTCTGGGTAGCCTCTAATGGGCTCAAGACTAAGGAGATCATTGTGGACTACAGGAAAAAGAGGACCGAGCACTCCCCCATTCTCATCGACGGGGCTGCAGTAGAGCAGGATGAGAGCTTCAAGTTCCTTGGTGTCCACATCACTAACAAACTAGCATGGTCCAAGCACACCATGACAGTCTTGAAGCAGGCATGACAAAACCTATTCCCCCTCAGGAGACTGAAAAGATTTGGCATGGGTCCTCAGATCCTCAAAAGGTTCTACAGCTGCACCAGCGAAAGCATCCTGACAGCATCCTGCCTGACTGGTTGCATCGCTGCCTGGTATGGCAGCTGTTCAGCCTCCAACCGCAAGGCACTACAGAGGTACTGGGCAGTACGCACTACCATCACCGGGGCCAAGCTTCCTGCCACCCAGGATCTATATACAAGGTGGTGTCAGAGGAAGGCCCTGAAAATTGTCAAAGACTCCAGCCACCCTAGTCATAGACTGCTCTCTCTGCTACCACACGGCAAGTGGTACCAGAGTGCCAAGTCTAGGTCCAAGAGACTTCTAAACAGCTTCTACCCCCAAGTCATAAGACTCCTGAACATCTAGTCAAATGGCTACCCAGACTATTCACATTGCCCCTCCCCTCCACACCACCACTGTCACTAGAATCTGTAACAGTGGACTGTGTTTTATAGACATTACCCTTTGCCAAAGTTTCAAAAAGTGTGTTTAGGAGTGCAAGGGCAATTGAGTTATTGCACACGTGCACTTCAGAGTAAGCATTCCCTAACGGAAATCTGCAAATTTAATGCTTGAACAGGCCAATAGGATCTCACTAGCTCTGCCCACCTCGTTGCTTGTTTTGCCCACTAATTAATTAGCTCCAATTGGAAATTACTATGGTCTATCTTGGGTTAGTTATTTTAAAAAACAATCTTTGCTTATATGGTCTCTGCTTAGTTTGGTCAACAAACAGGTTGGCTACTGTTACTGTGTAATACACACTTGGGTGTATTACCAGTGCATACCAACATCACTCATCCCTCTTGTTGTTGGACAGGTAAACCTCTAGACAGGCCTGACAGTGGAGATGTCTAAAGCGCCAGATGGCCCCGCAAGGACCAGATCCAAGTCCAGGTCCAGGTCTTGCACGCGGTCTCGTTCCAGAAGCCGCTCCCGCTCCAGATCCAGGAAGCACCGCTACAGGTGAAGTTTATAATCACTTCCTTCCTCTAGTGTATGGAGACTTGTCATCAAACCCTGTTTTCCATACATTACTGGGACATATACTTGCCATATATGCCTACCATGAGAATGCTACACATTTTTTTGCTTTGTAATTTCAGAATGTCCATAATATATCTGGTGCTAATAGTGGAATGATAGTTTCGCATTTATTAATTACTCGCCAGTGTTGTGATTGGCTGTGATATTTAATTTTCCCCTGCTGGATCGACATCTGTTGTCAAATGGGGAAAGCTGTTCTGACTGGGTGTATTATCTAGTGGAAATCGTGGAAAGCCCCCACACCACGAGAGGGATATCTTCAACCACCAACTTACCATCCTGAGACAAGGCTGAGTATAGCCCACAAAGATCTCCGCCACGGCACAACCCAAGGGGGGCGCCAACCCAGACAGGAAGATCACATCAGTGACTCAACCCACTCAAGTGACGCACCCCTCCTAGGGACGGCATGAAAGAGCACCAGTTTTAACCCCTGTAATAGGGTTAGAGGCAGAGAATCCCAGTGGAAAGAGGGTAACTGGCCAGGCAGAGACAGCAAGGGCGGTTCGTTGCTCCAGAGCCTTTCCGTTCACCTTCACACTCCTGGGCCAGACTACACTCAATCATATGACCCACTGAAGAGATGAGTCTTCAGTAAAGACTTAAAGGTTGAGACCAAGTTTGCGTCTCTCACATGGGTTGGCAGACCATTCCATAAAAATTGAGCTCTATAGGAGAAAGCCCTGCCTCCAGCTGTTTGCTTAGAAATTCTAGGGACAAGTCCTCAACTGGCAGCTTCATTAAATAGTACCTGCAAAACACCGGTCTCAACGTCAACAGTGAAGATGCTGGCCTTCTAGAAAGAGTTGCAAAGAAAAAGCCATATCTCAGACTGGCCAATAAAAAGATAAGATTAAGGTGGGCAAAAGAACAGACACTGGACAGAGGAACTCTGCCTAGAAGGCCATTATCCCGGAGTCGTCTCTTCACTGTTAACGTTGAGACGGGTGTTTTGCGGGTACTATTCAATGAAGCTGCCAGTCATTTTGTTACAAATTTAACCAGAACTTTGCATAATGCACATTCACAAATGATGGCTAACTTCTTGTAGCAGGCATTATAGAAAATGAACAGGTGTCTCATTTAAACAATCTCTCAAGCTCATGTCCACGTTGCTAGTGAGTAGCCAGCTAATCTTAATATTTCAAGTTTAGCCAACTTGCATCTGTTTACTAGTTAACAAGGTAAAACAGTTAAATTGTTAAGAACACCCCTCTGTCTGTCTCCAGCTGTTTGAACAGCATGCTAGCCCGTGGACTTTTAACATGTTGAAAGCAAGTGGCCTACCTTATTTCTCAGAATGAGAACGAGTTGCCAATTCCTTATTGAAATGCCTTTTTTTTTCATGCTTATTGCACGTTTAGACAGCTATTATAACAGTATTTGATCAAAATGCTGATAGTGGTACCGCAGTGCCATGTGTGACTGAGCATTCATTTTCCAGAATCATCATACTCTTGTGGTAGTAGTGTCTGCTCTGTGCGCAATTTGAGGAGTTGAGACATGAAAGCGTGTCGGTAGAAAGCTTAACTTCCTTCTCCATTACAGTATAATAATGTTTCTATATGTTGTGCTGTTCATATGAACCATTCTGTTGGACCAAACCTCAAATGCAAATGGCGATTTGAAGCCGCTTGTCAGAGGAAGATGTGATCTCTCACCTTTGTTGTGAGTGCCGGGGGTGAGCGTGAGCAGAGAGAGGAAGAGGCGATGTGACATGTTTCACCCTCGCAAAAATAAACCCTATGCATTTCTGTGGGCTTATTTTGGACAGAAGCTTGTCGTCTGTGGAGACATGAGCATCTAATATAATTATTTGTGTGTCCGTTTTCGGGAAGTTTGTCTTGCATAATCAACAAACATAAGCACTGCATCACCAATGGGTGCATAAATACATACATAAATCACAAGCAATAACTACAGCAGACAACACATGGATACAGTCCGTAATTCCGTGTGGGAATGAAGGCATTCTGGCCTCTGTATCGGCGGCCTGGCGGTAGGAGCTGGTCCTGGTTCAGTGGATGCTCCGTCATTCTATTCATATTTCTGGTGTAAATTGGAAGGTCCACACAGCACAGAGGGAGCAAAGCTGACGAGACCAAAAAGATAACATGAGAACAACACATAAATGCTCATAAAAATAACAACCAGGATTCATGCAATATAACAGTTAGGCATTTCGATCAAAATCATACATTCAAATTAATACGATATATCGCCCAGCCCTAAGTAATACTGTGAAATAATTTTAGCGCTATATATATATAACATATTTATAATGGACATTTTCTGAAATGATTATGCAAATAAATTAAACCCTGTCTTGCACCTTTTTAAGATATACTATTGGTACACTGTTGAGTAAAAGGTTCATTTTTATCCTTTTTTCTTTGCTAGGATAAAAATGTAACTTCATATTTATGATGGGGTTAAAATGGCCGCCTCTTAACCAGAAAACACATTTTATATTATACAATCTATTTCCCATCAGTCTTCTGTTTTGAACTGAGACAGAATGAACTAATGCACCTACATAACATGCAGTCAGTGACCCATAAGTTTTATTCATTATTGAATATTATTATCCTTTTGTTACATAATTTTAAGATGAGTGAGTCATCATTTGGGTCAGTTCTTTGCCCTGGAGAAGGGAGGTCAAACAGCATTCAGCACTGTGCGTCTGTAATGACTTCCATGAGGAATTATGGGCCCAGTGTTGGTTACATCTCAACTTAGTTATATGACTGAGCATGTTTTTATTGATTGGCTATTGTTAAAGTTGGATCCCCCTCAAGTCACTGTGTGTTTTTGCCATACAGTGACTTGATAACAGGATGCTCGGGACCTCTTTCGGTGAAATTCTTTTATTTAAATTTTTTTTAACCTTTTATTTAACTAGGCAAGTCAGTTAAGAACAAATTCTTATTTTCAATGACGGCCTAGGAACAGTGGGTTAACTGCCTTGTTCAGGGGCAGAACAACAGATTTTTACCTTGTCAGCTCGGGGATTTGATCTTGCAACCTTCCAGTCCAACGCTCTAACCACTAGGCTACCTGCCGCCCCAATGCACAAGACAAGCGCCGTCCATAATACATGACTTGTCCAAAAGGAAAGGAATGGCTGGAAGTGCTTTCACAAAGAGAGAGACGTGTCAGAAGGAGAGGAAGTGTTGCCTAGCCAGGTCAAACACCCTCTTCCCACTCCCTCCTCCTACAGGGATTAGAGTAGAAATGCTTTCCCATTTTGGCCCAACTCTTTCCACTGCTCCAGTCCCTCTACTCACACACTCGTCAGATAAAGGGAGTCCCTCACTAACTACTGTGAGTACGCTATGTAGCTCACTGCTCCTAGACTCTTTCAATGAAAAAGCTCAAGAGGTAAGTGGATGGGGGATTTTATCCACTGGATTTGACAGTTTTCCCACTGCGGTACATGGGTAGAAACCAATATCCTGTTCGCTTGCTGTCTGGGTTGTCCTAATTCACATTCGTCCTTCTAAAATGTGCCTGCTACTTTGCATTTTCCTGGATTTGTAGGAGTAGTGTGCCGATGTACTATGGGGACGCTACTTTCACTGTTAGTTATTTTCTGCTTCACATTATTTCCATGGATTTAAGCACCGATGTTAGAATCCTTTATATGTGGTGGAGGTAATAGTCTTCATGTCGAAAACCTCCAGCATTTAACCAAATACATTGGCTAAGTCTTCGTTTGTTGGTTTAGAATGTCACAGGATAAGCAGTATGAACATGTATTCCATATGGTGCCTGATTGGGGATTTCTCCTTCTCTGTCCATCACATTACTCAAAGGGCACCTTGAAGTGAAGTTGTTTGAATGTTGAGTGTCTTCAGAGGGAAAAGGTTGGAGGAGGATCCTGGCTGCGTTTTTTAATAGGTGCTAGTGTGTGGTTTAGTAGCTCCTCCAAGTGGACAGAATACTCTAATGCAGTCCCTCCGTCCCATCCACTGGGACCACTGCCAGTTAACAAACCGACGGTGTAGGTTATTTAGCCTGACCGTCTGTTCTCTCTGAGTGAATTGTCTGGAGAATGAAAAAGGCACACCGGAGTTGGCGAGGTGCAGGCTGCCAAAACAACAAAACCATTTTATTATTTTACTCTGACTGTATACTCTTACTCAGTCCAACTTAACCAGACAGGGTTGTCTCAAGGTGTACATATGTTTACTGTTTTTGTAATGTTTAGGCAACCTTCTGAAAAGTGTACCAACATTGACTTGGCTACACAGTATCTTTAACAGACTTCTCTCCTAGTTCTAGGTCACGGTCCCGCTCCAGATCTCACTCTCCGTCCCATGGCAGGAACTATCCCACCAGAGACTACCAGAACAACCGGGGTTACCAGAGGGGCTACAACCGTGGCTTCCGCAGACCCTTTTACTTCCGCGGTAGAACCCGGGGCTTCTACCCTCGCCAGGGTTACCAGAGAGGAGGTAACAGCTACGGCTACAGAGCCAACAACTGGCAGGGGGGGGGCTACCGGGACGGGCCGCCCCACGACCAGGACCACCACGGTCCTCACAGTCCCAGGAGAGGGAGATCTCGGTCCCGCACGCCCCGGAAACGCTCAGGCAGCCGCAGCCACTCCCGGTCTCGATACTCCGACCGTTCGTCCTCCAGGGGTTCCCGACGGTCCCGGCGGAACCACAGCTCCTCTTCCCGCTCCTCTTCCCCGCGGAATCGCCGCAGCAGCCCCGGCTCAGGGAAGCCTGGCTCTAAAGATGTAAAGGACAAGACTACACCAGCAGAGGTCAAGGAGGAGAGGGGAGGGGCTGGGGAGCAGGTAGGAGGACCAGGGGGAGAAGGCAGCAGTCATGATAAGGCCTCTGCTGGGAAATGGCAGGGTCTGAGTGACTATAACAGCAGCCCCAAATGCAGCAGTCCGGCTGTTGGTGCCAAACAGGGGAAGTCAGACCCCAAAGGGTCATTGTGGAGAACCATGGGCAGCACTGGCAGTGTTCCCTCTACCAAGAGCCCACCAGGCTCCACCAAGGCCGGGCCGACTGCCTCCACCAGTGGGTTTGGTTTCTTTGGCAAGGAGGATCCCACCAGAGCAGACGATAAGACTGCTATTTCCTCTGCTTTCAAAAAGTATGTTCCTCTTTTACTTTCTTTTTCTTTCCAGTTTGTGATTGTAATTATTTATTTTAAGATTGTTCAGTCTGCACAGCTACAATAGATTTAAAAGAATGGATGCCATTGCCACTTCTCAATTTAAATGCATATAACAAAATTGAAAGTCACTGCTGTTGTCCTCTGCATTTTTTATTATACCCTTATTTTACTGGGTAAGTTGACAGAGAACACATTTACAGCAACAACATGGGGAATAGTTACAGGGGAGAGGAGGAGGAGGAGGAGGAGGAGGAGGGGGGGATGAATGACTCAATTGGAAGCGGGGGATGATTAGGTGACCATGAGGGTCAGATTGGGAATTTAGCCAGGACACCGGTTAACAACCCTACAATAAGTGCCATGTGATCTTTAGTGACCATGGAGAGTCAGGACACTTGTTTACCTGCACCCTACACGGGGGGGCAGCCTAAACAGGGGAGCATTGTAATATTTTTTTTGGGGGGGGGCAGCAATGTCTCAAATCACTGCCGTGGAGCATTGGAATATTTTTTTTTTTTTTTTGGGGCAGCAATGTCTCAAATCACTGCCGTGGAGCAGAAAGAGTGCCTCCTCCTGGCCCTCCAGCACCCCTTCCAGCAGCATGATATCCCTCTAATTTAAGAGGTGATGGTTAAGTAAGTATCATTATTACAATATGAGTCCTGGTCAGTCTATTCTAAGTGTTCAATGTCATTCCCTGGTATTGTCAGTCTTCTGTGGTTGTGTAGTCTTGTTTCATTAGATCATCCAACATTCTACCACGTGATGAAATGTCTTTCATTTTAACATCAACGCCCTGTTAGAAAATCTGGATTCTGTAACGATAATAGATTTGAATCAACATTCTCCTTTTGTATAACACAATGTAAAGGTCCATATGCTTCTCTGTCTGATTGCCCAGGTTCTTGGCAGAAAACAAGAACAAAAAGCAGCAGGCGGCGGCAGAGTGGGAGAATGGCCAGGACGGCGACAGCAGAGAGAAAGGGAACAGCAAGATTGGAGGAGGCCTTTTCAACATAACAGCAGCCTCCTTCAGCTCCAAGGCCGATAAGTCTCTGCCCTTCCTGGAAAGAGCCGAAGAGGCCTTCCTCAAGTCTCAGGCTGCTGAAAGAGAGGAGGAGGAGGTGATCAAGCCCAAAGGAGCCACCCTGACAACACGGGATGTGTTTGGGAAGTGGGAAGACGAGCCCCATTACTACCCCCCGGGGAAGGACGAGGAGAGACGGAGAGACACGGCCGAAGACGTGGATGAAGACCTGGAGCACATGGAAGAGGAGCTTTACCGCAGCCGCAAGCAGGCCTCCAAGAAAGAAGAGAAGTCCAAGAGGAAGGAGAAGAAGAAGGAGAAGAGCAACAGGAGGAGTCCATCTCCCGTCAGCGCAGCAGTGCCCCCTAGGGGTTCAGGCAACGGGGAGAAGGACAGGCCCCTAGCCCTGTTCCCCATCAATAGGTTGGAGTCACACCTACCCCGGTCCTCTGGGAAGAGGGAGGGCTTGGAGCACAGTATCAACACATTTGATGAAATGCCCAGGTAAGCAGCATCACCAATGGTGTCCATCAACAGACTGTTTGGATGGTTAATAGTTTCTGAAACTGGCCTAGTTCTTAACTTCTTGGCGCACCCATCCCGTTAGCGGGATAATTTTCGTCAACATCCGCTGAATTGCAGAGCGCCAAATTCAAATTAAATTACAAAAAATATTTAATTTTCATGAAATTACAAGTGGAATATACCAAAACACAGCTTATCTTGTTGTTAATCCACCTGGCGTGTCAGATTTCAAAAAAGCTTTACAGAGAAAGCAAACCAAGCGTTTATGTGAGGACATCTATCTCAGCAGACAAAACATTACAAACAGCTAGCAGCAAAGTAGATTGGTCACGAAAAGCAATAAAATGAATCGCTTGCCTTTTGATCTTCAAATGTTTGCACTCACTAGACTCCCTGTTACACAATAAATGTTCCTTTTGTTAGCTAAAAATGATTTTTATATCCAAAAACCTCCATTTGGTTGGCGCGTTTTGTTCCACAGGCTCGTGCAGGTCACGACGGGCATACGAAAATTCCAAATAGTATCCGTGAAGTTCGTAGAAACATGTCAAACGTTTTTATAATCTATCCTCAGGTTGTTTTTACAATAAATAATCGATATTTCAACCGGACGGTAGCTTTTTCAATAGGAGAGGAATAGAAAAGGTCTGCTCCATGCTGCTCGCGCATGCAAAACTCTGGGGACACTCAGCTATACACTGACACGATGTGATCATTCTCGCTCATTTGAAACTATGTCTAAAGACTGTTCACACCTTGTGGCAGCTGTAGGGAAAGGAATCTGGTTGATATCCCTTTTAAATGGAGGATAGGCATGCAACAGAGGTTTCAAAATAAGAGGCACTTCCTGTTTGGATTTTCCTCAGGTTTTCGCCTGCAATATCAGTTCTGTTATACTCACAGACAATATTTTGACAATTTCGGAAACTTTAGAGTTTTCTATACTAATCTGTCAATTATATGCATATTCTAGCTTCTGGGCCTGAGAAATAGGCAGTTTCACTTGCATGTTTTTCATCCAAACATCAAAATACTGCCCCCCTAGTCTCAAAGTTAACTGCGTATAGTTTTGGATATGATCGAGGGGTTAACATTTTTATGGAACTCTGTCACGGTCTTGAACACAACAGTTTCAGCTTGTCTTTCTCTTCTCAGCTCCTCTGGAAGTCTGACTAAGGAGCGTGGTTTGTCCAGGGATCTGGTGCATCCCAGTAAGAAAGATCCCGGACAGTTCCGCTCCATTTTCCAACACATACAGGCTGCTCAACTCCAACGCAGCCCCTCCGAGCTGTTTGCGCAGCATATTGTCACCATTGTGCACTACATCAAAGGTAAGTGCTGCTTATGGTTGACCCTATTACCGGTCACGAGTCATGACGGAAGTCAGATTCCACGTGATCGTTTAGTCACGGTAATTAGGCTTCTCCAAGCTCTGATACTGCTGATGGTCAATAGTAGCCTACCAAATTTTGCTAACTGTCTGGTACTCAGCACTCTACAGTCCCTCTAATCCTAACATCAATGCAAATGTCATCAAACACTTCATGACAGCATGAGCTCATGTTGTGCAACATTTCTATAGGCTATGCAATTGCTTAAGAAAACAGAGTGATGGCCTGAAGTGTTCCATCAGCTTTCTATAAACTTTGCCTACTATATTTTTCTCAACTTTCCTAATATTAACCTCATTGCTTATATTTACAACTGGAGGCTTGTATATATATTTACAACCTGGCTGGCTTGAAAATGAACCACAGAAAAGCACCCTCCATTTGCTATGCATAGTGGTCAAAAATAGTAAAAAATAAAGAAAAACCCTGGAATGAGTAGGTGTCTACACTTTTGACTGGTACTGTATTTTAATTAACACTCAATTACCGTGAGACCAGCAGTTATATACTTGACAGTCACCGACTGACAAAATGTTATGACTGCCACAGCCCTACTCTGACCCACAACAACACCTAAACAGTAACCACTCGGTGAATTAAGTCAGTGATAGCAGATCTATGGGTTGATTATTAAATCGGACTGAATCCCAAATGGCACATTATTCCCTTTTATAGTGCACTATAATGGGGCATAGTGTTCCATTTGGGACTCACACAGGGTATTTATTGGTTACCATGACGTTGTCTGTGGCTTCGGATACTGAGGAGGACACAGCCGTGGGGCTTGGATTCGGAATGTTCAGTAGTTCCACGGAGTGTTGACTCACTAGTCCTTTTGTAGGATATGATGTAATTCTGGCATTGTGAGAACATTTTCAAGTAAAAAAAGATGAGCTGACGCACCTCTGACGTTTGTAGAGGTGCTGACTAACGGAGGGTAAACTGTATACAAATGAAGGGAAGTCACGCTGTGCTCCCAACAGTTTAATGGATACACCTAACCAATGTTTCAGCACTCTGTGTGCAACATTCTTTAAGTCCTTTATGAATTTAAACAATTGTCTGAGTTGGAGACGTCCACGGACTAAGAAAGGTTGTCTGTGCCTTCAGATTGGTATTCAAACCCCTTGATTTAATACCACATGTTGTTACAGCCTGAATTCAAAATTGATTAAATATACATTTTTAAATCTCACTCATCTATACACTATAACCCCATAATGACAGTGTAGATGTGTTAGGAATTTATTAAAAATTCAGTACAGAAATGTCTAATTTGCATAAGCATTCACACCCATGAGTCATTACTTTGTAGAAGCACCTCTTGGCAGCGATTACAGCTTTGAGTATGTCTGTATCAGCGTTGTTCATCTATATTTTGGGGATTTTCTTCCTTGCAGATTTTCTCATGCTCTGTTAAGGTAGCTGGGGAGAGGCGGTGAACAACCAAGTATTTCCACATATTTCCAATGGGATTCAAGTCTGTGCTTTGGCTGGGCCACTCGGACTTTCACATTCTTGTTGTGAAGCCATTCCAGCATTGCTTTGGCTGTATGCTTGAGGTCCATGTGTGGATGGAACGTACATCTTCGCTCCCCAATCTAATGTTGTTTGCTCTCTGAAGCAGGTTCTCATCAAGGATGTGCCTGTATTTGGCTCCATTCATTGTTCCCTCTATCCTTAGCAGTCTCCCAGTCCCTGCCTCTCTAAAGCACCTCCATAGCATGATGCTGCCACCACCATGCTTCATTTAAGGAATGGTGTTAGACGGGTGATGAGCTGTGCCTGGTTTTCTCCAGACATAGTGCTTTACATTCAGGATCTTTTGCCTTATGCTCTTGAGTCTTTCACATGCCTTTTTCTCAGGAGTGGCTTCCATCAGGCTACTCTCCCATAAATCCCAGATTGTTGTCCTTCTGGCAGCTTCTCCCACCTCACCTCCCTGACCAAGGTCACCTCCCAGTTGCTCAGTTAGGTCGGACGGCCAGCTCAAGGCAGAGTCTGGGTAGTTCCGTATTGTTTCAGTTTCCCCAATGATGGAGGACCACTGTGCTCTTGGAAACATTCACTGTAGACATTGTTTTATAGTCTACAGACAGTTCCTTGGACTTCATGGTATAGTTTTGGCTCCGACATGTACTGTCAACAGTGGGACTAGATAGATAGATATATACATATAGACAGATGTTTCTTTCTAAATCGCGTCCAAACAATTAAAATGGCCACAGGTGTACTTCAATCAAGTTGTAGCCATGGCTCAAGGATGATCGAAGGAAATTGCATGCACCTGAGTGTCATAGCAAAGGGGGTGTGTGAACTTATGTCAATGTATGTAAATGATGTAAATTTAGATGCATGTGTTGGATTTTCAATCAATTTGCAAAAATGTCAACATGTTTTCACTTTGTCATTAATGGGGTATTGTGTCTAGATCAATTTAACTCCTTTTTGAATTCGGGCTGCGACACAACAATGTGGAATAAGTCAAGGAGTATGAATACTCTCTGAAGGCCACTGTATGTAAGTATTGTCTGCGTTAGTGGTGTCAAAATATAAACATTGTATCTGTCCTCCAGCACAACATTTCCACTCTTCAGGCATGACTTTAAGTGAGCGATTTGCCATGTACCAAAGAAAAGCAGCTGAGATGGAATTGATTAAACAAAGGAAGAGTCCAGAAATCCACAGGTAAGTCATTCTCAACCAACATTGTAGAAAATACAGGTAACTGCCAAAATAAAGGAAACCCTTGAGTAAATGAGGGATACAAAGTATATTGAAAGCAGGTGCTTCCACACAGGTGTGGTTTCAGTTAATTAAGCAATTAAAGTCCCATCATGCCTAGCCATTTCTATACATGACCCTATGCCTTAGGATGACAATGCACCCATCCGCAGGGCACGAGTGGTCACCTGAATGTTTTGATGAGCATGAAAACGATTTGAACAATATGACATGGTCGTCTCAGTCACCAGATTTCAACCCAATTAAACACTTACGGGACGTTCTGGTGCGGCGCCTGAGACATCGTTTTCCACCACCATCAACAAAACACCAAATGATGAAATTTCTCATGTATCATCCCTCCAATATCAAATGTATTTATATAGTCCTTCGTACATCAGCTGATATCTTAAAGTGCTGTACAGAAATCCAGCCTAAAACCCCAAACAATGCAGGTGTAGAAGCACGGTGGCTAGGAAAACACCCTAGAGGGGAACCAGGCTATGAGGGGTGGCCAGTCCTCTTCTGGCTGTGCCGGGTGGAGATTATAACAGAATATGGCCAAGATGTTCAAATGTTCATAAATGACCAGCGTGGTCAAATAATAATAATCACAGTAGTTGTCGAGGGTGCAAACCTCAGGAGTAAATGTCAGTTGGCTTTTCATAGCCGATCATTGAGAGTATCTCTACCGCTCTTGTTGTCTCTAGAGAGTTGAAAACCGCAGGTCTGGGACAGGTAGCACGTCCGTTGAACAGGTCAGGGTTCCATAGCCGCAGGCAGAACAGTTTGAAACTGGAGCAGTAGCACGGCCAGGTGGACTGGGGACAGCAAGGAGTCGTCATGCCAGGTAGTCCTGAGGCATGGTCCTAGGGCTCAGGTCCTCTGAGAGAATTAGAGAGCATACTTAAATTTACACAGGACACCGGATAAGACGGGAGAAGTACTCCAGATATAACAAACTGACCCTAGCCCCCTGACACAAGCTACTGCAGCATAAATACTGGAAGCTGAGACAGGGGGGGTCAGGAGACACTGTGACCCCATCCAATGATACCCCCGGACAGGGCCAAACTGGCAGGATATAACCCCACCCACTTTGCCAAAGCACAGCCCCCACACCACGAGAGGGATATCTTCAACCACCAACTTACCATCCTGAGACGAGACTGAGTATTGCCCGCAAAGATCTCCGCCATGGCACAACCCAAGGGGGGGTGCCAACCCAGACAGGAAGATCACGTCAGTGACTCAACCCACTCAAGTGACGCACCCCTCCTAGGGACGGCATGGAAGAGCACCATTAAGCCAGTGACTCAGCCCCTGTAATAGGGTTAGAGGCAGAGAATCCCAGTGGAAAGAGGGGAATCGGCCAGGCAGAGACAGCAAGGGAGGTTCTTTGCTCCAATGCCTTTCCGTTCACCTTCACACTCCTGGGCCAGACTACACTCAATCATAGGACCTACTGAAGAGGTGAGTCTTCAATAAAGACTTAAAGGTTGAGACCGAGTCTGCATCTCTGACATGGGTAGGCAGACCATTCCATAAAAATGGAGCGCTATAGGAGAAAGCCCTGCCTCCATCCAGCTGTTTGCTTAGAAGTTCTAGGCACAATTAGGAGGCCTGTGTCTTGTGACCGTAGCGTACGTGTAGGTATGTACGGCAGAACCAAATCGGAAAGATGGGTAGGAGCAAACTCATGTAATGCTTTGTAGGTCAGCAGTAAAAAGCAATTCTGGTTTGTGGCCCAATTCCATATTGAGACACTTTGTTTGGTGTTTTCTTATTTTGGCAGTTACCTGTTGGTCTGCCTTTTGACTGACATTATGAGATTTATTTAACACAAATCAAACATTCCACGTGGATTTATAAAGTTGTGTGTCGCTGTTACTCCAAAATAGTTTTGAGAAATATTGAATATTCTTTGATCGTTGTGTGACCAGTACACACGTTTTGTGTAGCTGTATCCAACTGTCCTTTTGTTTTGTGTCCCCCTCCCAGGAGAATCGATGTCTCCCCCAGTGCTTTTACCAGACACTCTCACCTGCTTGAGGAGCTGGAGGACTGCAGCTACAAGGTGAACGGCCTCTTTTGGCATTTGAAGTAAAACAGGGGATTTGAGACGATCCAAACAAAGCAGCAGTGTTCAGCTTTGTGCTTTTCTTTTAAAGGAGATAAGAGTCTAAATCAAAAGAGCCCAGTTGTGTATTGTAATGCCAAGCGAGCCCCCCGAGCCTAAGAGATCATATGGTTATTGAGCTGTTATGTACGTACGTACGTACATACGTACCCACCCAAGCAAAGGCTAACAGGAAGTGACTTAAGATGCTGTGTCCAAGCATCTCAAGGGACCCTAAGCAATGCCGTTGTAAGTATTTTTCTCAAAACAAACAAGCAAAATGTATTCAAGTTCAATACAAATGATTGTGTTTTTGAAAATCTTATCTTAAAAGCTGCTGTTTTACGATGAGGTGTGTAGATGTCTTGTCTGTAAATGTGTGTCTGTTACTTGGCCAAGTTACTCAGTTTAATAGAAGCCTTAGAAGATTAACTTAGTTTCCATTAACACACATTATTCTTGAGTACATACAAAATACTTTGATATAAAACATAGTTATTTGAAAGAAAAGCTGTTAACATCAAGTTGGCCTTATATCTCAGGAGGGCTGCATTTTGTGTCATCAGATGGGGTCCAAAACTAAAACTGTTTAACAAGTTCTGTCTTTTTTTCAAACTTTTGTATAAGAAAAGACATCATTACTTCGTTATATTTTGTCCATTGATAAAGTTAAGTGGTAGGATGGTAAATTAGAAGTTGTGTTGTCCGAAGCGAAAGCGATCACTAACATAGACAACACTTCTATATCTACACAGGATCGGGGTAGAACAGCGAAAACGGACCCAATGGACCTGCGTCTGGATATAGAGCGCCGTAAAAGGTTTTCTGGGAAGGAGCAACGGGACGGGGGCAAGGGCTCCCAGGGACCCAGCCAAGAGAGGTCCTCAGAGAAATCTTCCAAACGCCACAAGAAATCAAAGTAGGCTTATTATATCTTAATATAAAATCACCTCCCTATAGTCTCTTCCCATTGTCTTACGTCAGACAGCCCGATGAGCCGGTAGCGTTGGAATGAAGCCATCTGCCTGAAGACAATGTTTTCATCCTTTTAAATTGTATCTTTGATTAAAATGTAGTGATACAAGCTATATGTGACACATTTTCACCCTTATCCATGATTTCCTGTTTTGCACTCCCAACTATAGAGGCAGTCAAAATGGAGACTAATTCAGATTTGCTCTTTATCCTTCACTCTCAGAAAAAACAAGAAGAATCGTAATCGCTCTCCATCCTCCTCCTCCTCTTCCTCCTCCTCTCCCTCTCCCTTCAGAGAAGGGTTCAGAGGTAAAGACCACATGATGGGGGAGGAAATGGAGCATATGGACCAGGGCTACAGTAAGCCTCGCTTCGGGTCCCGTGACTATGAGGGCCCCATGGATAGGTGTCCCCCCCGAGACTATGAGGGCCCCATGGATAGGGGTCCCCCCCGCGACTATGAGGGCCCCATGGATAGGGGCCGAGGACGTGGTGGAGGATTTGTAAGTTCTGCTCTCCGTGTGGTGTATTCTACTGTTACACATAGCCTAACTGCACAATTGGAATGATGTGATTGATTGTCTTGTAATATACATCAGTGACAGTCAAAAACACAACACTCTGACAATAGGCCTGATTCTTCTTTTCTCCACAGCCAACTGAGAGCCCCTAGTGTTCTCTCTCGTTCCCTCCCTCTCTCCCCCTCCCGCTTTCTCTCCCCTACTCTTTCTCCCTCTTTCTTTCCCCCCTATAGATGTCTTTTTCTCTCTCCCACAGCAAAACTGACCCAAGATCGGTGTCTGGGGCTGTAGAGTGAAGTTGCCCATAGTCTGACCAAGTTTGTTCTGGTGGTTTCAGCTTCCCAGAGTAAGAGGAGGAGGAAGGGGCTGGAATAGGGGCAATTACCAAGGTAACACGAGCAGCAATGGCAACCCCCCTCCTAATATGAACGCCGCCCCCCCAGAGCGCCCCCCAGATGAGGACTGGGACCCAGAGTACACCCCCAAGAGCAGGAAATACTACTTTGTGAGTTTCACCACTTCCTGTTTTAGTACATGTTATTTCTTTGTCTGAAATGGCACCCTTTTCCTTTTTTTTTATAGTACACTACATGTGACCAGTGATGCTCTTGATTTGAATATGGAAACCTGGTCTTAATTATGTTTCAGTATTGTGATCGTTGATCTTCTTAGCACTCAGGGACATTAATAGAACATGAATACGTTCAAACATGTTCCTCTACTGATGCTGGTGCAGTGGTTGTTTTCACTGACCTCTCTCTGGCCCATCCACCTTACAGCATGATGACCGTGAGGACGAGAAGACATGGCTGGAGAGCTGTGGCCGAGGGGTCTTTCCCCACAGCAGGGGTCGCTTCATCTACCGCAAGGGGGGCAGAAGCCCCAACAAGTGGACTCATGACATGTTCCAGACTGGCGAGGAAGGGGGCGGGAACAAGGAGGAGGAGCACCACAAAGAGTTGGACCAGAAAGACGACAACCAGGCCGCCGTAGACCCCTCAGCTTCCTCCAAACTGTAGTAGAGGACTAGGCCCTGTTACTTCTCTTGCTCCTCTTGCTCCTCCTTCATCCTCTTGCTCCTCCTCACCCATCTTCTACCACCAGAGCTTTCTGTCCATTTGTGAGAGGTCATCTGATCCTCTGAGATCATCTCTGTGTAGGCTATAGGAGCCTGCACACAGTCACATCAGAACGTACATGATACACTGGTCTTTGTATTGTTGAGACAGTGCCACTTTCAGTAAGTTGTGAAAGACGTTGAATTGAACTTGAGTTAAGAGCAATACTTTTTAATTTTAATTACTACCAGTAATTTGTCTTTGTTTATCTGTCTGTATTTGCTTATTTGTTTTGCGAACAGCTGACTGGTTTTCAGTTGTTTTCTGGGTCTGCAATGGTGATGGTATTGCAGCTACATTGATTTAAAACTTCAAGGACAAAATTATTTTCCCTCTTAAGACATTGAAATGACATGCATTTGTGCCTTAAAGTTTATATTCATACATGGTGATATATGTGCATTGCTCTAATTTTGTGCAAATGTTCTGCTGTACTAGCTAACGCAAGCCTTTAGCTAAACAGGTGTTTTGGGCAATGATACGTTTCTGAGGGTATTTGCATAACCATTTGGACTCAACTTCCCCACCCCATTGGACCAACCTACTGTGGGTACTGAGAACTCCCCACCCCATTGGACCAACTTACTGTGGGTACTGAGAACTCCCCACCCCATTGGACCAACCTACTGTGGGTACTGAGAACTCCCCACCCCATTGGACCAACCTACTGTGGGTACTGAGAACTCTCCACCCCATTGGACCAACCTACTGTGGGTACTGAGAACTCCCCACCCCATTGGACCAACCTACTGTGGGTACTGAGAACTCCCCACCCCATTGGACCAACCTACTGTGGGTACTGAGAACTCCCCACCCCATTGGACCAACCTACTGTGGGTACTGAGAACTCCCCACCCCATTGGACCAACCTACTGTGGGTACTGAGAACTCCCCACCCCATTGGACCAACCTACTGTGGGTACTGAGAACTCCCCACCCCATTGGACCAACCTACTGTGGGTACTGAGAACTCCCCACCCCATTGGACCAACCTACTGTGGGTACTGAGAACTCCCCACCCCATTGGACCAACCTACTGTGGGTACTGAGAACTCCCCACCCCATTGGACCAACTTACTGTGGGTACTGAGAACTCCCCACCCCATTGGACCAACTTACTGTGGGTACTGAGAACTCCCCACCCCTTGGACCAACCTACTGTGGGTACTGAGAACTCCCCACCCCATTGGACCACCTTACGTGTGGTACTGAACCTCTCCACCCCACGGGACCAACTTACTGTGGGTACTGAGAATTCCCCACCCCATTGGACCAACCTACTGTGGGTACTGAGAACTCCCCACCCCATTGGACCACCTACGTGTGGTACTGAGAACTCCCCACCCCATTGGACCAACCTACTGTGGGTACTGAGAACTCCCCACCCCATTGGACCACCTTACGTGTGGTACTGAGAACTCCCCACCCCATTGGACCAACCTACTGTGGGTACTGAGAACTCCCCACCCCATTGGACCAACCTACTGTGGGTACTGCGAACTCCCCATTAGTTTTTCACATTGTTCCATTTGAGAATTCTTCATATCCTAAGCATTTTCATTACCGCCAATACTTCTGCTCTCCTACTTTTTGGGGGTTTGAGGTTTTGTATGTGGTGCCCCCCCCCTGTTGATACTGGATGTTTTTCTGTTTTTAAAGCAAGGATTTTCACTGTGTAAAATGAAAGGACTGTGACAAAAAAATAGTTTGTTTCAGAGTAAATTAAAAAGTAAGTAAAAAAAAAAGTCAATATTGTTATTGAGGCCTTTATCTTGGGAGAAGTGTTTAAATAGGATACTGTATGTTTTAATAACATATTTTTGAAAATGGATCGGTTTATGGGCTTGTCGGAGTCCTTCAGTAATGTTCTTTATCAAAAGGTAAACTTGGACTGTTGAGGTTTATGGCATAAGAAGTAGAGAACATTTCCCTGTATGTGGCAAGTACTGTCAAAGTATAATTGTTGGTGGCGTTTAAACAGGTGAGTAGGGTTTAGTAAGGTACTGGGCTGCTTTGTTTGGCCTATCCAGACTGTCCTGTACTGTAGGACTGTGATTTAAATTTTAGTTTTTTTATGCTACATTTGAAACTGACGCTAACATATTTTCTGTTACTTCAGAGGTTTGAACTACTCTTAAATGTTCAATAAATACGTTCTCTGGTTCGCTTGAATTGTTTTGTAAATTATTGCGTTTTCCTTCAGTACTTCTCATTTTAAAGTTTTGTTAGTTTTCCACATTCTTAAGCTTGACCTGTGAAATCAACCCCCTGATGAAAAGTCATTAGATCTAGTATTAAAGTTTGGGATTTGGGTATTTAAGCCCTTTATCAGATTAACTTGTGGTTACCATTTTTATGTCCGCGTCCAGTGTAAAGGAAGTTGGAGGCAGTTTCACAAGCTAATGCTAACTGCGTTCTCTGTTCCAACACACTTAGTACTTATTGTACAATTACCTATTTGAAATTCGTGACAGGCACACAAAATGATTGTGTATTAAATTATTTCCATACTGCATTTTGTGGGTATTACACAATTTCCTTAACACAGTATATATTAAATGAATTCCAATTTGTTGTGGCTCATGTTAGCTAGGCTTGGGGTTAAGGTTAGGTAACATGCTAACTAAGTAGTTAAAGGGTTAGCTAAAAAGTAGTAAGTAGTTAAAATTGAAGTTGTCTGTGTTGAGATTCGAACACAACCTTTGTGTTGCTGGATTTTTGCTTTCTACACGTCCGTCCATCCACCCCCCACCTAAATATTCTACTGTTTTTATCTGTGATTGAACTGCACATTAAAAAAAAAACATCCAATAAGCAATTTGTTTATTTCACAATCTGTTATACTGACTTACATAGACTTCCAGTCATTGCACTAACACTGGTTAGCAACTTCACACTGTATGCAGAGACATAAACATGGTATTGACAAGTTCATCTGACTGGAGAAGGAAATAAAGGCGGATATTAAAGGGCTTCATTGCCAAAATGCTGAACTAACCCTTTAAGTTGTACACATTCAAAGCTGTAGTATCTGAAGTTCTTTGGACTCAACAGGATATTTTTGCATCATTCCTAACCAAAGGCCAAAGAAAAGTCTGCTTAGGACTGTAGGAATTTAGTGGTGGACTGAAATATTCTTTATCGGGCCAATTTCAAATGAAGCATTTGGCAATGATCACATGCTCAATATGCAACTTTGTGCAGACTGAAGTTACATAACCTCTCAAGTCAAAGACTAGAGTCCCTCACTGAAGCGCTATTAAAGGGATGAGTCCCAAATGGTACTTTAATCCATATATAGTAGTCAGTGGAGGCTGGTGAGGGGAGGACATCTCATAATAATGACTCATGGAATAGCATCAAACTCATAGAAACCATGTGTTTGATCCCATTCCACCGATTCCACTCCAGCCATTAACATGAGCCCGTCCTCCCCAATTATGGTGCCACCAGCCTCCTGTGAAAGAGGTGGGGAATGGGGTTCCATTTGGAATACAGAACAGGTATCTGTGGCCTTTTTGTAAGTCCTCAACAATCTTCCCTTGAGGGGAGTGTTGCTGCTGCTGTAACACAGGAAGTGATGGGGTCAGAGGTGGTGGCTAAATGCTGGGTTAAAGGCTGGGAGGATTCTGTGGGAAGACTTCCAGCCGGCTAAGATTAGCCTGGAGGGTTGGAGCTTGGAACGGACTCTGTGGGAGCACCGTTACAACCATAGAAGAGTCCATAAGCAAATGTTGACATTATACACGAAGAGGCAGCAATGTTGGTGGTTGGTTCTTCAAGCTGTCTGCATTGTAAAACATTGTGGGGTATTTTTCATGTTACTTATTGTGTGTGTCGATTGGGAGCAGTGGTTATGACATTCTATTTATCTCAATACTAATTGAATAATTACATGTTAAAGCGTACATTGTATTGTGCAACACACTTTTGTCATAGGCCAGTACATGAATGATAATGAAATTAGTTTGTTCTTTTGTCATAGGCCAGTACATGAATGATAATGAAATTAGTTTGTTCTTTTGTCATAGGCCAGTACATGAATGATAATGAAATTAGTTTGTTCTTTTGTCATAGGCCAGTACATGAATGATAATGAAATTAGTTTGTTCTTTTGTCATAGGCCAGTACATGAATGATAATGAAATTAGTTTGTTCTTTTGTCATAGGCCAGTACATGAATGATAATGAAATTAGTTTGTTCTTTTGTCATAGGCCAGTACATGAATGATAATGAAATTAGTTTGTTCTTTTGTCATAGGCCAGTACATGAATGATAATGAAATTAGTTTGTTCTTTTGTCATAGGCCAGTACATGAATGATAATGAAATTAGTTTGTTCTTTTGTCATAGGCCAGTACATGAATGATAATGAAATTAGTTTGTTCTTTTGTCATAGGCCAGTACATGAATGATAATGAAATTAGTTTGTTCTTTTGTCATAGGCCAGTACATGAATGTAAATGAAATTAGTTTGTTCTTTTGTCATAGGCCAGTACATGAATGATAATGAAATTAGTTTGTATAAAAAAAGAATCATTGAATGAAAAGATGAAGGTGGATCTGTGCCAGCCTAATACAGTCAGCTACAATGTCTGTCTGGAGTAGATCAACCCTAATTAGTTCAGGGTTCAGACCATGTGTGTTAGGTCCTTAAGTCACTTTAGTCCATTATTGGTAGTGTATCCGTCCGATGGTCCCTGTTCCAGTGGTCAGTATATCTGGCTGTCCGTTCCTCCAGATCTCCCTGACGATGCGTTCCCTGTCCTCCAGTCGTCTCGCCCTCTCCAGCTCCTCCGCCGAGGCAAACACATTCACGCTCCTCAAAGTACCGTTCAATTGGCTGTTGCGGTCGCTCATGGGCGCAACCGTCACTTTAGGGATCTCTGCCTCCTCCCCTTCCTCCACATCCACACTCTCCTCATCCTCCTCTTCTTCACTGGACTCCTTCAGTTGTCTCCTCTCTGGGGACGGGGGAGGCTTATTGGTACGGCGGGTCCTACAGGTGATGCCGGTGACCAGGAGGCACAGGGCCAGGAGCAGGCCAAAACACACACCCATCATGAAGTACAGAGCAAAGCTCTCTGGGTTAGCTGGATGGGAAAACAGATTGTTAGATCACTCACCTACAAAAGCCTCGTAAATCCACACTGACTGTGAGCTTGTGAGATCAGGCAGGTTTAGAGGCTGTCACCTACATTGACATGGTTTCAATAGGGCCATTCGTATTCTCATTTAAACTAAATACAACACCAGCATGTGAATTGTCCTTGCTTTGAGAATGCCTGGATGGGTATCAGTTCCTGTCAAATCTCTTCACAATGAGTACGAGGCCCCTGTCTGTTCTGACTGTACAAGCCACTTTCCTTGAGCAGTAATAGAAGTGCAGGAAACGAGGACGTTCACACAATATTTGAGAGGGTGAGCATGCAGATACTTTCACAGTACAGATACTTTCACAGTACAGGGGTGTCAAGCCAAAGCAGACAGTACACATGTCCCTACAACGGATTGTGGCTGTTGAATCTATTCTCAAAGCATCAGAATGAATAAAAAAGACATTAAAAAAAGACAATATAATATTTTTTTTAAAGAATGAACAAAGGGTCTCTTTATCCTAGAACTATAAGCAGAAATAACAAGGGGGTCTTACCTTTGATGTGAGCATAGGTAGCCATGCTGTTACTTAGCAGCTCCATGTCTTTCCTAATTGGTTCCATTTTGACCTCTCTGCTTTTTTGTTGACAACCATTCACCAGCCTGTCTCCAATACGAGGTCCTGTGGTTCAAAAATAATTTACGTGTTAGAACTGCCCCCCCACAGACAGGAAGTAATCACCATTTTATCTTCTACTATGACACTTGGCGTCATCTGCAATGGAGAGGAACTGTGTCATTTTCTGACGGCCAGCTCTGTGTCTCACTCTCTGAGTTCATTCTCTCTTCCACTGAGTCTCAGAAGGCTTAGAGATGATAATGTAACCGAATGCCTCCACGTATTACCCATCCCCACCCAGCAATCACCACTACGGGCCAATGAAGTGTCAAGGGTCATTGTGATGGGGACATTGTGTTCCTGGTAAGTTTCTTCACTAGGGCCCCACTGTGGACACAATACCCAGACAACACACATATATCTTGCCGAAGTCGGCATCACAGAGTCAGCATCAGCATCACAGAGTCAGCATCACAGAGTCAGCATCAGCATCACAGAGTCAGCCGTAGATCGTGTAGACATTGAAATTGGGACAAGTGTCACAATGCTTGAATTAGCTGCCTTCTATCGATGCATTATAATTCCTCACCTGCGCGGGGAGGCACGTTTCACATCTTTTAGGCATAGCCTACCTATGGACAGTCAAACATTTTCGGTTCATGGTTGGCAATACTTTTATCAGAAAATATGTCTAAAACCAATAGGCTTAAATAAATGAATAAAAACACATTTTCTGATTACAGTACTTGTCCCAATCATTCTTTTCACCATATGTGGCTCAAATGTAACGTTTTTTTTGTTGTAAATATATTCATCACATATTCACTGCTCTTAACCTGTAATAAAACCTATCAAACTAACTGCACACCCTCTGCATAAGCAATCTTTCTGTTAAATGTGATGTTCATGTTTCTCTGTTTCTTGTTTCTCTCTTCTCTGTGCTGGAGTTCTTTTAACAACTTGATGGTATAGCAATAGCCTCCTAAACTTGACATTAACTTCAATCTTCTCTCTTCATTTTACCCATAAACAAAATCACCTACAGTGGGGCAAAAAAGTATTTAGTCAGCCACCAATTGTGCAAGTTCTCCCACTTAAAAATATGAGGGAGGCATGTAATTTTCATCATAGGTACACTTCAACTACGACAGACAAAATGAAAAAAAAAATCCAGAAAATCACATTGTAGGATTTTTTATGAATTTATTTGCAAATTATGGTGGAAAATAAGTATTTGGTCACCTACAAACAAGCAAGATTTCTGGCTCTCACAGACCTGTAACTTCTTCTTTAAGAGGCTCCCCTGTCCTCCACTCGTTACCTGTATTAATGGCACCTGTTTGAACTTGTTATCAGTATAAAAGACACCTGTCCACAACCTCAAACAGTCACACTCCAAAAACAGAAACAAAATTGTAGACCTGCACCAGGCTGGGAAGACTGAATCTTCAATAGGTAAGCAGCTTGGTTTGAAGAAATCAACTGTGGAAGCAATTATTAGGAAATGGAAGACATACAAGACCACTGATAATCTCCCTCGATCTGGGGCTCCACGCAAGATCTCACCACGTGGGGTAAAAATGATCACAAGAACGGTGAGCAAAAATCCCAGAACCACACGGGGGGACCTAGTGAATGACCTGCAGAGAGCTGGGACCAAAGTAACAAAGCCTACCATCAGTAACACACCCGTCTGAAGTTTGCTAGAGAGCATTTGGATGATCCAGAAGAAGATTGGGAGAATGTCATATGGTCAGATGAAACCAAAATATAACTTTTTGGTAAAAACTCAACTCGTCGTTTTTGGAGGACAAAGAATGCTGACTTGCATCCAAAGAACACCATACCTACTGTGAAGCATGGGGGTGGAAACATGATGCTTTGGGGCTGTTTTGCTACAAAGGGACCAGGACGACTGATCCGTGTAAAGGAAAGAATGAATGGGGCCATGTATCGTGAGTTTTTGAGTGAAAACCTCCTTCCATCAGCAAGGGCATTGAAGATGAAATGTGGCTGGGTCTTTCAGCATGACAATGATCCCAAACACACCGCCCGGGCAACGAAGGAGTGACTTCGTAAGAAGCATTTCAAGGTCCTGGAGTGGCCTAGCCAGTCTCCAGATCTCAACCCCATAGAAAATCTTTGGAAGGAGTTGAAAGTCCGTGTTGCCCAGCAACAGCCCCAAAACATCACTGCTCTAGAGGAGTTCTGCATGGAGGAATGGACCAAAATACCAGCAACAGTGTGTGAAAACCTTGTGAGGACTTACAAAAAAACGTTTGACCTCTGTCATTGCCAACAAAGGGTATATAACAAAGTATTGAGATAAACTTTTGTTATTGACCAAATACTTATTTTCCACCATAATTTGCAAATAAATTCATTACAAATCCTACAATGTGATTTTCTGGATTTTCTTTTCTCATTTTGTCTGTCATAGTTGAAGTGTACCTATGATGAAAATTACAGGCCTCCCTCATCTTTTTAAGTGGGAGAACTTGCACAATTGGTGGCTGACTAAATACTTTTTTGCCCCACTGTATCTTCTAGTAAAGCATATTGGTTGTATTATTGCCAGTATAATTTATCTAATAATCTTTCTTAAATTTTACTTTCAAATTCGATGTTTACACTAATTTGGTAAGGGTAATTCAAACCATGTAGTGAAACATTATTTGCTGTTGACTCCGACCTCAAATAAAGGTATTTTTTTAAAGTCTGTATTAGAGCGACTAGGCAGCATGCAGCTTTAACGTGCATCGTCCAAACAGCGACTGAAGGGTGAATGCGATCTAATGCCGACGTCTCAGCGACTTGTTGCCAATGTGCAAACGCTCTCCATACTACATCGGCCTGATGTATCATGTAGACGTCGGGCCGACGTCGGCAAGACATGTATGTGTCTTATCTGGGATAGTCCCCACTGAGGACACCATAGTCCCCACTGAGGACACTATATGCCCCACTGAGGACACTATATGCCCCACTAAGGACACCATAGTCCCCACTGAGGACACTATATGCCCCACTGAGGACACTATATGCCCCACTGAGGACACCATAGTCACCACTGAGGACACTATATGCCCCACTAAGGACACCATAGTCCCCACTGAGGACACTATATGCCCCACTAAGGACACTATAGTCCCCACTGAGGACACTATATGCCCCACTAAGGACACCATAGTCCCCACTGAGGACACCATAGTCCCCACTGAGGACACTATATGCCCCACTGAGGACACCATAGTCCCCACTGAAGATACCATAGTCCCCAATGAGGACACTATATACCCCACTGAGGACACCATAGTCCCCACTGAGGACACTATATGCCCCACTGAGGACACTATATGCCCCCACTAAGGACACCATAGTCCCCACTGAGGACACTATATGCCCCACTGAGGACACTATATGCCCCACTGAGGACACTATATGCCCCACTGAGGACACCATAGTCCCCACTGAGGACACTATATGCCCCACTAAGGACACCATAGTCCCCACTGAGGACACCATAGTCCCCACTGAGGACACCATAGTCCCCACTGAAGATACCATAGTCCCCACTGAGGACACTATATACTCCACTGAGGACACCATAGTCCCCACTGAGGACACCATAGTCCCCACTGAAGATACCATAGTCCCCAATGAGGACACTATATACCCCACTGAGGACACCATAGTCCCCACTGAGGACACTATATGCCCCACTAAGGACACCATATGCCCCACTAAGGACACCATATGCCCCACTGAGGACACCATAGTCCCCACTGAGGACACTATATGCCCCATTGAGGACACTATATGCCCCACTAAGGACACCATAGTCCCCACTGAGGACACTATATGCCCCACTAAGGACACCCCACTAAGGACACCAAAAAACGTTTGACCTCTGTCATTGCCAACAAAGGGTATATAACAAAGTATTGAGATAAACTTTTGTTATTGACCAAATACTTATTTTCCACCATAATTTGCAAATAAATTCATTACAAATCCTACAATGTGATTTTCTGGATTTTCTTTTCTCATTTTGTCTGTCATAGTTGAAGTGTACCTATGATGAAAATTACAGGCCTCCCTCATCTTTTTAAGTGGGAGAACTTGCACAATTGGTGGCTGACTAAATACTTTTTTGCCCCACTGTATCTTCTAGTAAAGCATATTGGTTGTATTATTGCCAGTATAATTTATCTAATAATCTTTCTTAAATTTTACTTTCAAATTCGATGTTTACACTAATTTGGTAAGGGTAATTCAAACCATGTAGTGAAACATTATTTGCTGTTGACTCCGACCTCAAATAAAGGTATTTTTTTAAAGTCTGTATTAGAGCGACTAGGCAGCATGCAGCTTTAACGTGCATCGTCCAAACAGCGACTGAAGGGTGAATGCGATCTAATGCCGACGTCTCAGCGACTTGTTGCCAATGTGCAAACGCTCTCCATACTACATCGGCCTGATGTATCATGTAGACGTCGGGCCGACGTCGGCAAGACATGTATGTGTCTTATCTGGGATAGTCCCCATAGTCCCCACTGAGGACACCATAGTCCCCACTGAGGACACTATATGCCCCACTGAGGACACTATATGCCCCACTAAGGACACCATAGTCCCCACTGAGGACACTATATGCCCCACTGAGGACACTATATGCCCCACTGAGGACACCATAGTCACCACTGAGGACACTATATGCCCCACTAAGGACACCATAGTCCCCACTGAGGACACTATATGCCCCACTAAGGACACTATAGTCCCCACTGAGGACACTATATGCCCCACTAAGGACACCATAGTCCCCACTGAGGACACCATAGTCCCCACTGAGGACACTATATGCCCCACTGAGGACACTATATGCCCCCACTAAGGACACCATAGTCCCCACTGAGGACACTATATGCCCCACTGAGGACACTATATGCCCCACTGAGGACACTATATGCCCCACTGAGGACACCATAGTCCCCACTGAGGACACTATATGCCCCACTAAGGACACCATAGTCCCCACTGAGGACACCATAGTCCCCACTGAGGACACCATAGTCCCCACTGAAGATACCATAGTCCCCACTGAGGACACTATATACTCCACTGAGGACACCATAGTCCCCACTGAGGACACCATAGTCCCCACTGAAGATACCATAGTCCCCAATGAGGACACTATATACCCCACTGAGGACACCATAGTCCCCACTGAGGACACTATATGCCCCACTAAGGACACCATATGCCCCACTAAGGACACCATATGCCCCACTGAGGACACCATAGTCCCCACTGAGGACACTATATGCCCCATTGAGGACACTATATGCCCCACTAAGGACACCATAGTCCCCACTGAGGACACTATATGCCCCACTAAGGACACCATAGTCCCCACTGAGGACACTATATGCCCCACTAAGGACACTATATGCCCCACTGAGGACACAATAGTCCTCACTGAGGACACAATAGTCAGTCAGCTTGCTTTCCTAACCGAGTTCGGTGTCCAGTTACCTGTTAATATGTTTGTATTTATGGTATTTCTGTAGCAGTGACCTGGCTGACCCTTTCTTGTGTGTTCAGAGCGGGGGTTTCACTTTTCCCACAGAAACACACATGAATGCTAAGAAGAACAGTGTGGGGTTTCCTCTGGGAAATGGGAGAGATGTAGTACTCCAGAGAGGAGAGCCGAAGAGAGAGGGAGGAGGAGAGATCTTAAAGACAAACAAACATAGGCTTCAGACAGAGATTGAGGGTGAACCTGGGGACCTGGGGAGGGAATAGAATGAAATCCCAAGCGTTGATGAAATCCCATGGTTTCAATCATAAATCAATCATAAATCTACTTAAGTAAAAATACTATAAAGTACTACTTAAGTCGTTTTTAAAAACTTTTGTTATTTATATTTTTGACAACTTATACTTTTACTTCACTACATTCCTAAAAAAAATTATGTTCTTTTTACTCCATACATTTCCCCTTGACACGTATGACAATTTAAATGCTTAACAGGACAGGAAAATGGTCCAATTCACACACTTATCAAGAGAACATCCCTGGTCATCCCTACTTTCTCTGATCTGGAGGACTCACTAAACCCAGATGCTTTGTTTGTAAATGATGTCTGAGTGTTGGAGTGTGCCCCCTGGCTATACGTAAATGAAAAATAACAAGAAGATTGTGCCGTCTGGTTTGCTTAATAAAAGGAATGTCAAATGGTTTATACTTTTCCTTTTGTTTTTGATACTTAAGTATATTTTAGCAATTATGTTTACTTTGATACTTAAGTATATTTAAAACCAAATACTTTTAGACTTTCACTGAAGTGAAAGGTGACTTTCTGGGTGACTTTCACTTTTACTTGAGTCATTTTCTATTAAAGGTATCTTTACTTTTACTGAAGTATGGCAATTGGGGACTTTTCCCACCACTGTAACTGATGACTGACTTCCTCCCTCATAACAATCAGTCCGTTGCATGCAATTCAACAACAGTGAGTGCAATGGCAGAATGTTGTTCTTTCTCTGCCTCTTTCCTCAGTTTAAAATCATGCCCATCAGGACCCTGCGTTTTCCCACCCTGATCTTTATCCCGCCGACTCTTGGCAGCAGACCCTGACCCTGTTAACTCTCAAAGGCACATTTTGCCAATTAAATGGTGGTCGCCATGGCAGCGTGGCTGCTTTGTTGGCCCACAGACTCATGGGAGATGATGGGTCTTGCTGCTTTGCCCGAGTCATGGGCCGTGTTCGAGAGTATCAAATTCATGATGCATTGTGGGTAAATGATGACTGATCTACAAAATAATAATGAGTAGTTATTTATGATGCAAGGTGATTTGTAGATCAGTCAGTCGGCAGACGCCTGCACTGTCGGCTACAATGTTGAACAAGCCCGTAGTTAACTGCATACGTGGAATATGTCTGAAACTGGGCATTGTGAAACAAGTGGGAGGATCAAGACCAGTGAATATATTGAAACCTAACAGCTAATTGGGTAGCTTGGTTGCCAATCAAGGCAGCAGGTAGCCTAGTGGATAGAGCGTTGGACTTGTAACCAAAAGGTTGCAGATTGAATCCCTGAGCTGACAAGGTAAAAATCTGTTGTTCTGCCCCTGACTTGCCTAGTTAAATAAAGGTTAAAAAAAAACACTTTTCTCCTAACCTGCTCGGTAAATTATCCAAACCTGCCATGTTAATTATCCTAACCTGCTACATTAGTTCTCATAAACTGCCATGTTAATTATCCTAACCTGCCACATTAATAATCCTAACCTGCCTAACCGGTTTAGTTCAAATGCTACAAGGAAAGCCTTGAGTGGCAACCAATGTGTTGATCCTCCCATTTGATTTGCAAAACCCACTTTGAGACACATATGCAGTTACCCATACTTGCCTTGCCCTATCAGAGCACTGAGTAATCTACTGAGTAATCTGAGTAATCTATTGAGTAATCTACTGAGTAATCTACTGAGTAATCTACTGAGTAATCTACTGAGTAATCTACTGAGTAATCTATTGAGTAATCTATTGAGTAATCTACTGAGAAATCTACTGAGTAATCTATTGAGTAATCTATTGAGTAATCTACTGAGAAGTCTAATAATCTACTGAGTAATCTACTGAGTAATCTACTGAGTCTAATAATCTACTGAGTAATCTATTGAGTAATCTATTGAGTAATCTACTGAGTAATCTACTGAGTAATCTACTGAGTAATCTACTGAGTAATCTACTGAGTAATCTATTGAGTAATCTACTGAGAAATCTACTGAGTAATCTATTGAGTAATCTATTGAGTAATCTACTGAGAAGTCTACTGAGTAATCTACTGAGTAATCTATTGAGTAATCTACTGAGAAGTCTACTGAGTAATCTACTGAGTAATCTACTGAGTAATCTACTGAGAAGTCTACTGAGTAATCTACTGAGTAATCTACTGAGTAATCTACTGAGAAGTCTACTGAGTAATCTACTGAGTAATCTACTGAGTAATCTACTGAGTAATCTACTGAGTAATCTATTGAGTAATCTACTGAGTAATCTACTGAGTTATTTAGGCTGGATAACTGATTTGACTTTTGAAATATCTCACCAACTCCATCCTTGTTTTCCCCCCCAGGGTTTAATGACATAAGTGCTGTGTGTAATGTTGTTTTGAGTTCAGTTCATTCAAAGACAAACAATGTTTTCATTTAATTAGGCCTTGCATGGCCTCAGTTTTCATTTCCCAAATCCTACAAATGACCACGGTAGTGTTTCTTTGCTATGAGTCAGGCAGATTGA
This sequence comes from Oncorhynchus tshawytscha, assembly GCF_018296145.1. Lineage (NCBI taxonomy): Eukaryota > Metazoa > Chordata > Actinopteri > Salmoniformes > Salmonidae > Oncorhynchus > Oncorhynchus tshawytscha. The sequence continues at coordinate 10,186,642 of NC_056441.1, read as the reverse complement.
AAAAGGTCCACGTTTGGAAGGGTCGATGGCTTCCTTTTTTACATTAGTTTTTTTTCATATTTTAGAAACATTTCTGTACTTGTGGGCATGTGTTGGCATCTTGAAATGTAATCCCTTATAAACATATTCTACTCCCTGTGGATTCCCCTTCCTGTCCCTCTCTTTCTTCCCACCAAGGCACATTCTCCAGACAGTTTTATCACAAACAACCATAAAACTTTGTCACAGCCAACAAGAAACAGTACCGTGATAAAAGTTTCTCTCAAAGTCTCAAAATATCTGGCGGCAACATATCAGTAGTAACTGGTGATAGAAGACACATGTCTCTTCACTCACACAGTTCTTTAACACCTCCCAATAACTTGCACAGGGTCAACAGCTGGGATTGTTTATATACCTCATAAACCGCTCTTGCCTTCAACCCGACACGTTTCCTGCTTAGATAATCAAATTGGATTCAAACAATGAAATTCTAAACCTTTGCATTTATAGGTATTATTCTTATCATTGGTGCCTTGAAACAGATATCATCTTACAACACAGTAACTTGGAGGGAAGAGGTGATTCTGTTGTCAAAATACAACAAACATAATGACAACAAAAACCGCCAAAAGCGCTGGTGTTGTTTAACAACACACATGTGTGTCATGCCGGGAGACGGACGGCTCTCATCCGGTTGCTGTGTTAAGTGTGTAGAGGATGTCGAGGCGCTATGGCTCTCTGGCTCTATGGCTCTCTGCCATACCTGCTACTGAGCCTATAAAGTGTTTTTATAGTCTGTGATTATAAAGCACAGACATTAATATGAGGAACAGTCTACTAATAAACCTCCATGCCATCGTGTTACTTCCAGTGTACAGGATCACTTTATTAGGTAAGCTAATAAAGTTATTTCCTAAATTGTTAGGAAACCAATATTTTCCATAGAAAACATCAAATGTAAAAAGGCAAGAGAAATAAAGCCTCATCACCATGCAATCATCATCATCATCATCATCATCATGAGGACATCAACAGTAGGACCTACAGACGGAACTGAAGTGACAAGTGAACGCAAAACTAATCTCACACACTCACCTTAATCCTGATAAAGATACAACAAGGATTCTAGAAGGAGCAGCTGTCCATCGATCTACGGGTAAAGCAAATATCGCAACAGACTCTAATAAAGTGGAGGAGAAACCTGAGGATCCCTGAGGTGTAGAGGAGTAGGAGTCCGATCAGACTGTCGAACTGCAGATCCAAGGCTGTAGAGCTGGAAACAGAATCACATAGAGAAAAGTGCTGCTGCCTCTCTCCTCGACATCAGGGCCAGCTGTACACCACAACCAAAAAAGAGGACCAGCCAAACCCGGGACCGAGAGAGGCTGTCAATAGGGAGGTGTTTCCAGAGAGAGGGGGTGAGAGGGAGAGAGGGAGAGTGAGAGAGACAGAGAGAGAGAGACAGAGAGAGAGAGAGAGAGAGAGAGAGAGAGAGAGAGAGAGAGAGAGAGAGAGAGAGAGAGAGCGAGAGAGGGAGCGAGAGAAAGGGAGTGAGAGAGAGACAGAGAGAGGGAGCGAGAGAGAGAGAGGGAGAGAGAGAGAGGGAGAGAGAGAGAGCGAGCGAGAGGGAGCGAGAGAGAGAGAGAGAGAGCGAGCGAGAGAGAGCGAGAGAGAGGGAGCGAGAGAGTGAGGGAGGGTGGGGCCTGATTAGTATTTAGCAACTTTGTAACATTAAACAAACACACAACAAAAACCAAAACACAGTTAAATGGATTATGAGTAAACCCCAAAACAGATTTTGAGTAAACCCCAAAACAACCTAAAATGGCTTTCCAAAATCCTCATACACTACTTACTCTGAGGTATGCTTGTGCTGTAGTGAGTGTCCCTATTTGTCAGGGTCTCACTGCTCACCAAGACATGGACCTGTGACTATACGATGAATGGTGATCTCCGCTGTGGGCCATGCCACAGTGCGGTAGCTCTGTTCAGTGTTTAGCCAGGAGGGTGGAACAGGAAATAGCTAGTAGACTACTGTTGGCACAGGGCTTTGGTGTGCTGCTGATCTGGGAGGGACTGACTGGGGATTAAACAACCTCTGTGTTGTGGTCTCAGGCTCCGTCCCAAATGGCACCCTACTCCCTATACAGTCCACTACTTCTGACCAGAATAGGGAATAGGGTGCCATTTGGAACAGACAAAGGGTTTTGGGGATTCAACAACATGTCTCTGGCAAGGTCTATATAAACCATTTCACACCAGCAGGTGAAGTCTGAGACAGAAAATATAAATGCCGGTTGTCAGTGTAAATCATAAAAGTTGTTTATGCGGTTATATTGTGTAAACCATAGACGTACATTACATTATGAAATCAGTGAATACACATTGTTTCTTATTATTCCGAAGGGGCTTTTACAACCAAAAAACTGAATTTTGAATTCCTCTAAAGAGCTATTCTGAGGTAAACAGTGTTGATGTGGCAGTCAGTCTAATGGCTTCAAAAGCAGTTATTATGTGGTTGATGTCACTGAGAGGTTTCTCAAGGCTGGTCTTAGAGAAAACATTTGTGTTTTAAAAAGAAGTCTCAAACCCAAATCACACCACAGGTCCCTGACTAACAATGATGGAACTGCACAGGGGAATTCCAGAGAGCCAGTGGTGTAACTATACACTTTATTTACCAAATTCCATAGGGAAAAATTGACCCCGGCTGTATTCAGTTAGGCTTTGTACTACACTCTATACACGTACCAGACTGGTCACGGTGCTTGGGACAGTCCATCTTCTTCTCCTGCTGCCACCGCCTGTGTTTTGTCAGGCCTGTCCTCTTCTTGACACTGCTAAGCAATAACATACCCCTTCTGAAATTCCTCAAATTCCCAAACCCTCTCTACCGCCATAGAATTATTCCGTCCTCTTGCTGCTCAATGACATTGGCCACAAGACGTTCCATCCTGGTTCCGTGACCACCAGTCCACCAATCACAGTTAAGATTGACCCAAAAGGCTTGCATGAGAGGGCTCTATTTGTGATAGGGAGAGCTGAGCCCGGTTTGTAATGTGTTCCACCCTACAGACTGGTATTGATCATGAATAATGTGTTCCATCCTACAGTCTGGTATTGATCATGAATAATGTGTTCCATCCTACAGTCTGGTATTGATCATGAATAATGTGTTCCATCCTACAGAATGGTATTGATCATGAATAATGTGTTCCCTCCTACAGACTAGTATTGATCATGAATAATGTGTTCCATCCTACAGACTGGTATTGATCATGAATAATGTGTTCACTGGGTGGCCTGGCGGGTGGGAGAGACCAGCCCAGTCATGAACCTAGAGCTGGTTCCTCACATAGACGGGCATCGTGGTCTCTACCAAGCCAAGGCTGCTGGTCATGATTTCATCCTAAATGGAACGCTATATACTTTTGACCAGGGCCCTTAAAGTGCACTACAAAGGGAATAGGTGGTCATTTGAGACACAGTACATGTTCATGTCCAGTAGAGAAAACACTCTCACTATGGTGTCGTGCAGGAATATTCAAACTGTGGTGCACGGAAATATTTACAATGAAAATAAGTGCATTTTCCCCCCCAAAGTATTTTTTTTTTTAGGAAATCACTAGTAACAAAATCAATGTATTTTTTTAAAATTACATATTTACAATATTAAATAAAACAATATATTTTTTCTATTGATGTCAACTTTATTTCTGAATAAAATAAATTGAGCAAATTAGTCATTGGTGTCTGACATTGGCTTTGAAAAATCACCTGCGAGTACCAGTCACTGCAAGTGCCGCTGACTGCTGGTAAGCTTTGTTGACTTAGCCATACGTTTTTGCCAACACAGGGCTAACCTTTTTAAAACAGCTAAACAGCTGTTTTTAGATAACATATAATGAGGGGTCCCTGGGTCACCGGTTTGCCTTGGAAGGGGTCCCTGGACAGGAAAAGACCTCTGGTGTAGAGTATGAGGGAGTTTTATTCAACTGAACCGCGCCTGGCCCGGGATGTGAACGGGCAAAAGCAGTGAAGGAGGAACGCCCTTGTCAAATGGAACAGTAATCTATGCCAATCTGTCATATCAACAAGGCAGCCTAATGCATTGTTCAGAAACATACAGCACCAGTCAATAGTTTGGACACACCTACTCATTCAAGGGTTTTTCTCTATTTGTACTATTTTCTACATTGTAGAATAATTGTTGCGTGAAAAACGGAACACTCAAAACATGAGCACAATGGTAGCTCTTCCTTTAAAGAACTCCAGGCCTCAAGAGGGCAGATAACCCAAAAACACAGGTGGAACTTTCTGGAGGGACTACTTTTACATGCGCACCTGGCAGATAAGCATGGGTATAAAATGTTTGGGCTTAGCTTTGCTTGGGTCCTCAACATACAAACAGCTCATTTGTTCAACCCTAAAGATGTAACTGGTATGTAATGTTTAATTATTTATTATGTTGCATCCAGTGCTTAGCACAATTTACATGTTTAACTCTGGTAGGGGTGGTGACTTCTTTTCTGTGGATATTTTCTGACTACAGAAGTAATTGCTTGAAGTGCTATAGATTAAATTGTTTAAATGTTTACTTTATTCAAAGCCATGCTTTGTTGCTGTCATACATTGTTTATTGTGTAAAATAATGCATGTTTATTCTCTGTTTAAGGTTATCAACCTATTCCTATTCCCTGATCCTTATTCCTCTGTCATTCAACTACTCTATTCAACAAATCAACTGTTTCACCAAATGGCATCAAAACCATAATTAAAACACTAAAAAGGAATTGAGTTGTCCCTTTGCATCCGTCACGTGTTGAGCAAGCCGTTTTCAAGTTTGGGCAGAGCTGCAATAATTATAACACCTAGACAACTTGACAATAATAGTGAAGACATCAACTATGAAATAACACATATGGAATCATGTAGTAACCAAAAAATATATATTTTATATTTGAGATTCTTCAAAGGAGCCACCCTTTGCCTTGATGACAGCTTTGCACACTATTGGTATTCTCTTAACCAGTTTCATGAGGTAGTCACCTGGAATGCATTTCAATTAACAGGTGTGCCTTGTTAAAAGATAATTTGTGGAATTTATTTCCTTCCTAATGAGTTTGAGCCTATCAGTTGTGTTGTGACAAGGTAAGGGGGGGTATACAGAAGATGGCCCTATTTGGTAAAAGACCAAGTCCATATTATGGCAAGAACAGCTCAAATACGTAAAGAGAAACAGTCCATTACTTTAAGACATGAAGGTTAGTCAATCCAGAACATGGCTCCGGCAATCCGGCTCTCATGAGGACCGCCACAGGAAAGGAAGACCTTACCTCTGCTGCAGAGGATAAGTTCATTAGTTACCAACCTCAGAAATTGCAGCCCAAATAAATGCTTCACAGAGTTCAAGTAACAGACGCAATGTCAACTGTTAAGAGGAGACTGCGTGAATCAGGCCTTCATGGTCGAATTGCTGCAGAGAAACAACTACTAAATGACACCAATAAGAAGAGACTTGATTGGGCCAAGAAACAAGAGCAATGGACATTAGACCAGTGGAAATCTGTCCTTTGGTCTGATGAGTCCAAATTTGAGATTTTTGGTACTAATGGCTGTGTCTTTGTGAGACGCCGAGTAGGTGAACGGATGATGTCCGCAGGTGTGGTTCCCACCGTAAAGCATGGAGGTGTGATGGTGTGGAGATGCTTTGCTGGTGACACTGTGATTTATTTAGAATTCAAGGCAGACTTAACCAGCATGGCTTCTGCAGCGATACGCCATCCCATCTAGTTTGCAAATGTTTTTTCTTTCTCTAGCAGCACCAATTCATTTGATTCAACTCATTATCAAGCCTTTGATTGGTTGAATAAGCTGTGTTAGTGCAAGAAGGAAAAAAATCTGTGTACCCTTTTGGGTTCCCAGGACCAGGTTTGAGAAACCCTGAAGTAATACAAAATGAAACTTGGTTTGGCCATCGGACCTCTGAGGTAATGGTGAGTCGTGTGCATCAATTGGTGACCAGCTGCAGTGTAGTGGATAACCACAGTAACATTAGGCCAAAATTACAATACTGATTGTACAGCTCCCACCCAAATATCACCATCGCGGTCCAGGGTCAAGATTCCCCTAGGTGCTGATCGAGAATCAGGTTCCCATTCCTATCCTTAAATAGTGGGTGAAATGCAAAACTGACCAAAGATCAGCATCAAGGGGAAACTTCACCCTACACCCATCAACACCGTCATAGTTCAGCAAGTTCATCCATCATGGCAGGCGGCCCTTACTGCTTAGTCCCTCTGGTGGTTCAGCGATCCGAGTCAGTTCTGTGTTGAGAGGAAAACAAAATGCGTCGTTTGAGGCACAGGATAATTAAGTACAACTGTTGCTTGACACAGATCTGCTGTTTAGTCTTAAAGGGGAAAGGAAACATTAGGCTTTAGATTCCAGCTAACTGTAAATCCTGAAGTGTTTCCATTCCCCTTTAAGAATACAAAACCAATGACACATGGTGGTTGTCTTTAGTTTCTCAGTCAGACCTCAGGTTTTGTTTCTCAGTCAGACCTCAGACTGTGTTTACATTATTGCTTGGCTAACATGTGCACTATACCCATGTTATAATCACTTAAAGCATTTAAATCACACAATACCACCATAGATACCCGTATTGCTTGAATATTAATCACTTCAAGTGACTGATCTCCACTCCCTCCTGAGTCTTTACAGTTGAAGGCAAAGATCATACCAAATTATAGAGGATCAAGATGCTGCAATGTGTATCACAATCACTGTCAAACAAAGAACTAAGGCACCAGTAGTGAGAGACGCACGCCTCGCTCTTCTTCTTGGTCTGTGGTAAAGAGGTTGACCTGGAACTCTGTTTCAGTGTTTGGGTTCTGAACCTCTATTCCACCCATTAGTTGAGCCAGTCCCAAATGTCACCCTGTTCCCTGGGGCAGCAGGGTAGCCTAGTGGTCAGAGCGTTGGACTAGTAACCGGAAGGTTGCAAGTTCAAATCCCCGAGCTGACAAGGAACTCTGTCGTTCTGCCCCTAGGCCATCATTGAAAATAAGAATTTGTTCTTCACTGACTTGCCTAGTTAAATAAAGGTTAAAAATGTAGTGGACAATTTTTTTGTTGTCTAGAATAATAGAATAAACTCATGTTGACAGGGTTTCTCAAAAGCTTCCAAAATAGTATTTACAAAAGTGGGGGAGTGCCAAGACATAGGAGGCACAGTGGTTTTAACACAGCGCCCCCTATCAGTCATCTAGTGTGTATATACACCGTATAAATCATTTTTTGGTAATAAAAACAGGCAACATTATAGACCAGCAAAATATTAATACAGTTACTATTCACAACTTTAGTATATATTATACTAGACACATCAGTGTCTTGAAACACAACTAACAGAGTAAAATCAGGCTAGATTACAGACCAATAAACTATTACTGTCCCATGGGGCACTGGGCCTGTGTTGATTAACCCTGGGACTTCTATCCCATGGGGCACTGGGCCCGTGGGGATCAACCCCGGGACTTCTGTCCCATGGGGCACTGGGCCCGTGTTGATTAACCCCGGGACTTCTGTCCCATGGGGCACTGGACCCGTGGTCAAGAGGGCAAAGCATTCGTTGGGATTTTGCACTTTATACTTGATTAAAAGTGACACCTGGTAAAGACAATAATTAATATTTTTCAGTTAGTTTTTTCTTCATCAGAATGGGTAAACATACTCTTTTATTTGCATGCCATTAATTTAGTTTTATACAGAAACAATATTCTGTAGTTTTCAAAAGCCGATAAAAATAAAAAGGGACTTACCCTGACATGCAAGGGTGTGTACACCTTTAACAGACAGGGAGAGTAGATGGTTCAACAGATTTAGTTTGGCATCCTAAGCAGGATGTGGGCGAGGCAGCAGCAGCAGATAAATGTCATCATCTCTGTAGTTTAGGTAAAGCACTCATGTAATCTGTCGCAAAGAATCAGGCTACGTCCCAAATGACATCCAATTCCCTACATAGTGCACTACTTTTGACCAAGGCCCAATAGCGTGCCAGTGATGGGGTCCCTACCACAATGATCTTTCAGTGTGTCTCGTCCACTTGGTTAAGAACACTGGTGGTGTCTCTCCCAAACTACAGGATGGTGTTTCTGGTCCTATAAGATAAGTAGCAGGTCTCTGTGATGTGGGCAGAGCAGGAGTTGGTATTTGAAAGCCATCAACTCATACAGGTACACAGACAATATCATACAGAAGAAAACACAAAGGACAGTATGTTAACTGAAAAATAATGTAGGCCTAATACAAGATGACATGACTGGTGTCTCTCTGTTGAAGAATAGGCCGCAACGTTTCCCAAAGATAGTCGCCATTGGAGTCTGGAGCAGTGAAAACATGTTCTCTGGAGTGATGAGTCACTCTTCACCATCTGGCAGTCCGACCGATGAATCTGGGTTTGGCGGATGCCAGGAGAACGCTACCTGCCACAATGCACAGTGCCAACTGTAAAGTTTGGTGGAGAAGGACTAATGGTCTGGGGCTGTTTTTCATGGTTTGGGCTATGCCCCTTAGTTCCAGTAAAGGGACATCTTAACGCTACAGCATACAATGACATTCTAGAACAATTCTGTGCTTCGAACTTTGTGGCAACAGTTTGGTGAAGGCCCTTTCCTGTTTCATAATGACAATACCCCCATGCACAAAGCGAGGTCCATACAGAAATGGTTTGTCGAGATTGGTGTGGAAGAACTTGACCTGCCTGCACAGAGCCCCGAAATCAACCCCAACAAACACCTTTTGGATGAATTGGAACGCCGATTGCGAGCCAGGCCTAATCACCCAACATCAGTGCCCGACCTCACAAAAATTATTGTGGCTGAATGGAAGCAAGTCCCCGCAGCAATGTTCCAACATCTAGCGGAAAGCCTTCCAGAAGAGTGGAGGCTCTGATAACAGCAAAGGGGGGGACCAACTCTATATTAATGCCCATGATTTTGAAATTAGATGTTCGACAAGCCGGTGTCCACATACTTTTGGTCATGTAGAGTATGTCCAATATCCAACATCTGTGAAAAGAATACCAGATTGTTGAACACGCAATAGCCTATAATTGCAGTGCTGTCTTGTATGACAAGCTTTCTGAACCAATCAAATGGGCTCCCAAGTGGCGCAGCAATCTAAGGCTCTGCATCTCAGTGCATGAGGTGTCACTATAGTACCTGGTTTGAATCCAGGCTGTGTCACATCTGGCTGTGATTTTATTTATTTTTTACTTTTTTTTACCTTTATTTAACCAGGCAAGTCAGTTAAGAACTAATTCTTATTTTCAATGACGGCCTAGGAACAGTGGGTTGACTGCCTGTTCAGGGGCAGAACGACAGATTTGTACCTTGTCAGCTCGGGGGTTTGAACTTGTGTAACGGATGTGAAACGGCTAGCTTAGTTGGTGGTGCGCGCTAAATAGCATTTCAATCGGTGACGTCACTTCCTCTGAGACCTTGAAGTAGTGGTTCCCCTTGTTCTGCAAGGGCCGCGGCTTTTGTGGAGCGATGGGTAACGATGCTTCGTGGGTGTCAGTTGTTGATGTGTGCAGAGGGTCCCTGGTTTGCGCCCGGGTATGGGCAAGGGGACGGTCTAAAGTTATACTGTTACACTTGCAACCTTCCGGTTACTAGTCCAATGCTCTAACCACTAGGCTACCTTGCCGCCCCAAGCTGACAAGGAGTCCCAGAGGGCCGCGCACAATTGGCTCAGCGTCGTCCGGATTTGGCCCGAGTAGGCTGTCATTGTAAATAAAAATATGAGGGTGCACAATATGAGGGTGCTAACGGTGCATATGTTCAACCCATGGGTCACTGAAGAAACGTTAGTGTGCTACCTCAGCCGGTATGTGACCATCTTGCCTGGAGTGAGAGACATTAAGGACGCCCTAGGCATCTGGACAGGGAAGAGGCAGTTTTGTGTGCTGCTAAAGGAGGACGAGACCGGCCATGATGGATACCGCCATCCTCCTGCTTCTTTTTCCATTGGTGCAGACAGGGGCTACCTCATGTATGCTGGACAGCCTCGTTTCTGCAGGAAGTGTAGCATGTACGGGCACCTCGCGGATGCCTGCACACAGACAAGGTGCAGAAACTGTGGGACTATTGGACATACAATGAGGGATTGCACCGTGCCCAAGCGCTGCAGTTTGTGCAACTCGGAGGACCACCTGTTCCGTCACTGCCCGAAGGCAGTCCCCTCTTACGCCAGAGCGGTGAGCGGGAAAAGAGCGCAGAGCGGGAAAAGACCAGATGAGGGAGAAGGCATGGAACTACGCGCTATTGATGAGGTTGTGGATGAGCTAGTGATGGAGAGAGAACTGCGAGAGTCAGAGGAGAGCGGGAGTGAGACGCCATCATCATCTCACGAGGAGAGAGGAGAAGCGGACAGCAGTTGGAATAAGCAAGTGGAGGAGGAGAAGGGAGAGCCCACCGCGCCCGCGGCTACCGAGAGCTGGACAACGGTGAGAGAGAGGAGAAAGTGCTCGGTGAAAAGGAAGCAGATGAGCCCTGTTTCCCCACTCATCCGCATGGAGGCGATGGAGAAGTCCGCTTTGGGGGGGAATCGCTTCAGTTGTTTTGAAAGCGGGAAGTCTGAGGAGAAATGCGAGGGAAACCTGGGCAGCGCAGAGGAGACTCTGCTATCCCTGTCAGGCGCGGCCTCCATCGAGAGCAGCGGTCTGGCACCCAGTGGGGTTCCAGCACCCACGCAGATGGAGGGGGAGCATGAGGAGGAGGACAGTGTTTTCCCAACCCCTATCTTGGTGGACAGTCCTCCGACTGGAGACTGTTGATGATAAGATTGGAGGAACTGGACTCGGCCATGAACCAGGACTCGGTGGAATAAAGTATAAAGTAAGGCTGTTTATTCAGTGAAAAGTATTGCTCAGGCGTGCACGGACTCGTTCAATTGACTCAGAGGGAGACAGCTGAAGCGCGCGCCGAAACATGGTGTGCAAACCGCCACCAGGTTTTTCCAAGCCCACTCACCATATCCCCCTTTGGTTATATACCAGTTAAAACCGGAATAGGTCCAGGCAGGTGGCCCCAGACTATTTCGCGCATGACCCAAAGTGCTCCAAGGCAGGGTAGCGGTGGTGGTGGTATTGGAAGGCAAACACAAGGTGGTGCTCTTCAACTCCTGGGGGGTGCACTTAGTGACCCCCACCTCACGCCTAGAAACGGTATGGTCTTGTGGTAGATAAGAGGGAAGAGAGAGAGAGTTAGTTTCACCTGGCAGAGTAGAATTCAGTGTGTGAGTCTGTAGTGGGTGCATATGTTGGTCTATAAGCCATGTGAGTGTGCATACAGTGACTCCCCCTATGAGAAGAAAAATAACAAACAGGGGTCCTGAGTTCCCCAACCGTTCCCAGGGGGAAAGGTGTGATTTAGTCAGAGAGTATGGGGCTAAACCTCCCATTTTCCTTGGCTAAATAGAAGTAGAATTTGGGACCGACTGTAGACCACTTAGGTCAGTTCTGACTTCCGTCAGTGTGCGGGAAGGGTTGGAGCTGGTGTACAATGTGTGAGGTGGTGCCAAGGTGCGCCCAATTTACCTTTGACCTGGACTGAGTGTGAAGTAACCTCCTTCACTTCGTACGGACCAGTCCACCTGGGTTCCAGCCACTTTCTCTTGTGGACCTTGACCCTTACCCAGTCTCCAACTTTTACCTTCAGTGGTGCTGGATCTTCCGTCAGTTCTCCCTCCTGGACCTTGCGAACCTGAACAGAGAGAGCTGCAGAAAGTTCCGTTAGTTCTCTTACATAGTTAGACATAGAAATTTGTTGCACATCAAGGGCGGGCATATGACCTCCCTCCCTTGGTGGGCCAGGCATGACTCTTCCAGTCATTATCTCATGAGGAGAGAGATGGGTGCCTGACCCTGGTGAGGCTCTCATGGCCATCAACGCCAGAGGCAGGGCTTCGATCCATTTCAACTTCGACCCGGCACATACCTTAGCTATTTTGGATTTTAGCGTTTGACTAGCGCGTTCCACGAGACCATGGGATTGTGGCCTATAAACAGACCCAAATTTGTGTGTGATGCCAAATCGCTCCTCCACCTTTCTCAGGTGCTGATTGCTGAACGGATTTGACGCGGAATCCCATACCTGGGTATGAGTTCAGTTTGTAGCCATTTAATGACTGATTTCGCATCCTCTCTCGCCGTTGGAATTGCCTCTACCCATTTGGAAAACCTATCCACCATCACTAATAGGTATCGTTTCCCATTAACCACATTATCCGCCCCCATGTCAGTGTAATCTATGCTAATGTCCTGAAAGCATGCATTGGGCACTGGGTATGAGCCCATGGGTGTCTGATAGGGTTTCTTAGGGTTGTGGTCACCACAAATGTGGCATTCGTCGCAAAATAAGTCAGTCATGTCTTTCATGTGTGGATGCCACCATATGTGTGAGACCCTTTGCAGGGTTTTTAGGTTGCCTTCGTGTGTGGGGCCATGTGCTTCTCGTAAAAGTTCTGGGTCCATCAATGTGGACTGCTCCATGGGCATAGGCTGAGTCTGTATAGATATTCACAGTCTTTCCTTTTCCTCTGATGAGGGCCTGCGTCAATCCGATGATTTCAGCTAATTGAGCAGATACTGGTTGAGGGATGATGCCTGATTGAAGGGTGACATCACGAGGTGAGCTGTTTTTTCAATAGCTTTTGCTACTGCAGTGTGGAAGAGTAGTACATCAAGACCCTTCTCTCCCCCTCTTGTTTCTGGAATAGGACAGATGAGGTGAATCCTTCCTTTTCAGAAACATCCAAATGGAACTTGTTCTTGTAGTCAGGTGCAGTCAGAGCTGCTTCCGCTGATAGATCTGTTTTCAGGAGTGCTATGGCTGTTGATGCTTCAGCCGTCCAGGCCAGGGGTGCATGGAGGTTCCTTGGTCGTAGGATGACCGGTGCTGCCACCCCCTCTGGGCCTCACACAATAGTACAACACCTGATAGGTGGGGTCAGGTGCATCATGTCTTCGTCCCAGTCTGCAGTGTAGGGGCAGCCATCAGTGTCTCAGCTTGGGGAGTCTTGTATGGGTGCAGAGTGTAGATTTGGGCTGTCAGTTGGTTGAACCTAAACTGGATGTGAGGGGTGGTAAGGCCCTGTGGGTAGGCATTTTAGCCAGTATACTTCTTGGGTTTCAGACAGCGTGGGCGTCGGCTGGAGTGGCATCATCATAATTCTTCCTGGGCGATCAGGTGTTGAAGAGGGAGGGTTGGTGGATACTTCCACTCCACTTTCAGTAGTATTTGAGGGAACTTGATAGTAGAATAGGTGCATCCTGTGTCTACCAGGAACTGATGGGGGACACCCTCAACTTCACACATGATAGTTGGTTCAGTGTGCTGTTGAAAATGTTGTCTCCCTTCTCCTGCCGTGGGTGGTGGGCATCTACATGGCCAGGGCATGGTGTTCTTGCTGTTGCTGCTGCATGTGATTAGGAGAGGCTCCTCCTCTTCCTCTCCCTCTTCATTGTTGTTGCTGCGGGGAGAGTGGTTTCGTGCAATATCTGGCATAGTGACCGGGAATTCCGCAGTTATAACACTGGTAGTTTCCCCCTCTTGTATGGTCCTGTGTAGGGGCCCCTTGCTGTTGCAGGATACACTGCTGTGGGGGAGGGTATAGGGGTGGTGGGGCTGCCTGCTGTTGGATCATCTGAGAGACAGTCTGTGCTACGATCTGAGTGATATCTGGCTGCTCCCCTTGGTCTTGAGTTTCTTCTGCAATCATTTGTTTGGGCATGGTGGCTGCAGACATTTTATCTAATTCGTCTGATAATGTGTATAATGCGTTTATCTAAGTTTTAGTCAGTCCTTTCCCTCTCTTTTGTACTGTCGGTTTTGAAAAAATGTTCCCTATTCCTGTCTACCTCCCTCGCCTTTGCTTCTGCCACTGCCTCTTCTAATCCTTTCTGCATGGTGGACAGATCTCCCTCGGAAGGGAGACCCCCACTAAGGTAACCTGCTTGTGTCCATTTCAATTTAATACGTTCCCAAACCCTCTTTATTTTGTTGTATTGTTCCTTGCCTCCTGACCTGTCCCTGATTCGTTGGTCCAAGTAGTTGTTAAATTTTAGTTTGGGCGAAACCTCAGCCATCGTAGATAATATGTTTAATAAACTAGTATAAAATCCTTGTATACTTAGCCCGTCCTGGACATTACATCCAGGATGTATTCTTGGCGCAAACAGTAGTCTTAACTCTAGTGTTTCACCCTCGTATACAAAGTTAGAGGGCAATGGTGGATAGGCATCACTGGCAGAAAAAAAACAACTTGGAATTTCGTCTAAATAGGTCTCAGGAACGATCGCAGGTCAAACGTATCTAAAACCCAAAATAGGACACGCGGCAGTACACAACACGCCCGTGGACTAATACAAAACTGGTTACTTATTTAAACACGGGGTACACAACTCATCCGTAAAATAAAATGTTTAAACACGGGGTACACAACTCATCCGTAAAATAAAATACCTACCATTAAACACGGGGTACACAACTCATCCGTGAGATAAAATATTTAAACACGGGTACACAACTCATCCGTAAAATAAAATCCCTACCATTAAACACGGGGTACACAACTCATCCGTAAAATAAAATCCCTACCATTAAACACGGGGTACACAACTCATCCGTGAGATAAAATGTTTAAACACGGGGTACACAACTCATCCGTGGAATAAAATACGCGGCCGTACATAACGCACCCGTAACAGTATTATTCTCTAATTAATATGCTCTATCCTTGATCGTACACAACGCATCAACAGGACCTTTTAATTTGGTTTAACATACTACAAGACCTACTCGACAGTACACAACACATCAGTAGGACATTTTACATGTAGATTATTGATACATAAACCCTTATAACATACTACTCGACAGTACACAACACATCAGTAGGACATTTTACATGTAGATTATTGATACATAGGTAAACATCCTATTCCATAGTACACAACAGTTCAATAGGATGATAACCAATAGGAGCAATACTTTTCAACCAGCCCCGTTAATGAGTAATTTAGTAGGTATAATTTAGCAACAATTCATACTCACTCCCGGTACCACTGATCTCAATTTGGTTATAGACTATATTCGAATATGCAGATTTGAATTTAACAGGTTCTGCTTACCTTTTTTTTAGGAGATCTCTGATCAGTTTCCCGAGGTGGGCTGAATGGTTGGTGGCTCCTGGATCAGGTCACCCGTCCCTCTGGATCCGATCGTTCCGTGACCGGTCCGTTCCTCACATCAACCTGCGACGGATCGAATTTCAGGTTCGTTAGAAACCATCCTCTGCTACCAGATTCTGTTGATGATAAGATTGGAGGAACTGGACTCGGCCATGAACCAGGACTCGGTGGAATAAAGTATAAAGTAAGGCTGTGAAAAGGCTTATTCAGTGAAAAGTATTGCTCAGGCGTGCACGAACTCGTTCAATTGACTCAGAGGGAGACAGCTGAAGCGCGCGCCGAAACATGGTGTGCATAGGATTTTGTACATAGAAAGACGTAGGTAGAATCGTCTTTGTTCTTGCTTCGGTTGGTTGGCGTGGAACACCAGGGCTTGGTCACCAGGGCTTCTCCATTGGTGCAGAGCTGAGTTCTTTGTTCTCTGTGCTGAGGTGTGTGTGTGTGTGTGTGTGTGAACTGTGGTTATGGAGTTTCAGCCATCTGTGCGGGGGGGTGCCAGTGCGGTTAGTATCTGCTGGGAACAGGGGGAGGGGAGGTTATGAAACAGAGAGCATTTATTAGTGCAAGCTATAATTGCATGGTTAGGCCACAGGCAGACAACAGTCAGTGAATGTTTTATTACATGTGTTAATATGTTATTACAAGACCATCCTTTCCCAGACAGGCCGCCAAATGAGTTAATGTACTTAAAGTGAGTTTGGAAAATAATGTCATATTTAGATAGTTGTCTTTTTCCCTCTTTACCTCATGTCGTCTATTATTAACCTAGCTAGCATCAATGTTAGAGGGCTTAGGAACCCAGTTAAAAGGGCGACTGTTTTTTCCCATTTGTCCTTCATTCGCTTCTCTGTGTGTTTTTTACAAGAAGTACATTTAAAAGATCAAAATGATGTGGAGAGGTTTACGCGGGAATGGTTTCAGGGAGAGTCCAGGTGGAGTGTCGGAGGGGTGCATTCTACAGGGGTTGGTGTTCTATGTGGGAATAGGGATTTAAAAATAGTAGGAAGTTTTTTGGCAGTACACGGGAGGGTTTTAATAGTAGATATCGATTGGAAGGGTAAATGTTTTAGATTTATTAATGTATATGCACCATCGACACCCAAGGAAAGGAGGGAAATGTTTAACGACCTAGACGCTATTTTTATGACAAACAGACAGGTGTTTATGGGGGGAGATTTTAATGTGTCATATGACCGAGGTAATCTAGGCGGGCATCTTGTAAAAAGTATTATAGGTAAATATAATTTGGTTGATACTTATAGAATGGCGCATGCGGATGATCCCGGTTTCACTTGGGGAAACAGCAGGGGCTCGAGGAGCCGAATAGATGATCTGTTTGTTCCGCGTGAACTCTGTGTGTCCTCCGCGTGCGTTACACCGGTTTTTTATTCGGACCACAGTTGCCTGTCTGTGACAGTAGAATTAAAAACAATTGAATTTGGAAAAGGGTATTGGAAAATTAATAACGGCATTTTACATGACAAAACAATTGGGTTTCAGGTCTTTTTTCCAGGGCTGTGTAGCTATGAAGCCTTTTTATTCTACTGTCATAGAGTGGTGGGAGAGCACAAAATTAAGAATCAAGATTTTTATTCAGAATTTTTGCAAAGACAAAGTACGTAATAACCACACAGAATTTTATAAAGTGCAGAATGAACTAAAAGATCTACACATCCAAGGACATGTAAATGGTGGTGGATTAGATAAAGACAAATTGGGTATCCTGCTGAAAAAGCAACACACATTATTTGAAAAGAAAGCTCGAGACTTCATTTTTAAAAGTCAGCAAGATAAATGGGAAAATGATGAGAAGTGCTCTGCATATTTTTTCAAGCAAATTAAATCACGGGGAAAGAGGAGGACTATTTCGGCTTTATTGGACCAAGATGGGGAGATGGTTGAGGATGGAGATGGCATGCTTGGTGTCGCTACACACCATTTTTCTCAGCTATTTCAAAAACAAACAATTGATTATGAGAAAGGGACTACATTTTTAAAATGCGTGGATGTGCATATACCTTTGGTTATTAGAGACCAATTAGAAGGGGAATTGAAATTAGATGAAATTCATATGGCACTGAAGAGCATGAAAGATAACAAAGTACCAGGAGTGGATGGGCTCTCTAAAGAGTTTTACATAGTTTTTTGGGATATAATTGGATGTCATCTGTTGGAAGTGTTTAGAGCTATATTTGGTTTGGAGCATATGGGAGTTTCGATGTGTGAGGGGGTAATCTCTCTACTGTATAAAAAGGGAGACCCCAAGACATTAGCAAATTGGAGACCTTTAACAATATTGTGTGTTGACTATAAATTATTAAGCAAAGCCGTAACTAATCGCCTATCTTCTGCCATGGCATATGTTGTTGGTTTAGACCAAACATGTGGTGTGGTGGGGAGAAGATTAACCTGGAACTTGCAATTGCACAGAGACGTTCAAGCCTATTTAGAGGAAAGGCACCTGCCAGCTATTACTGTGAATTTGGACCAGGAAAAAGCCTTTGACATGGTAAACCATGAGTTTTTGTTTAGAATTATGGAAAAATTTGGGTTTGGAAATAATTTTATGAAATGGGTAAAAATTCTGTATAGTAATGTGGGTAGCAGGGTAAATATTAATGGGAATATTGGAAATGTTATCAAGCAATTACGAGGTGTCAGACAGGGTGACATCTGCTCTATTGTATGTTTTATATATTGAACCGTTCGCATGCGCAATTAGGACTATCTTTTAGTGGGAAGGTGTTAGTGCTGAAGGCGGACATTCTGCCTTCATTACTTCACCTTGCCTATGTGTTTCCCATGCCGGTGTCACTAAGAAAAACTTTCATACGGGTACTGTTTAATTTCTTTTGGGGGGGATATGAGTACATCCGTAGAGATCGGATGTACCAGTCTATAGAGGCTGGTGGAAGGGATTTCCCTCATATTCCTCTCAAGCTAGATGCGTTGTTCTACTCAAACATTTGTTGTCTTTTGTCGTCTTCTGTACACAAATGTCACATTTTAATAAAATTCTGGCTGTCTGTACCGTTAAGGTTAATGGTGAAGTGGGATAATAGTAAGCCAAAAGCTGAAATTATCCCGTTACATTTTAAGAAAATAGTGGAATGGGCAAGGAAAACCCCTGTCTGCAAAGTAAAGGAAAATGTAATCAACCACAGATTGCTGTACGCGAAATTAATAGAAAATTGTCGTCCTAGAGACGGATTACCAATATCGCCTTCCACCTGGATACGGACACAATTAAAAGGGTTAGACAACAGACTGAAAGATTTTAATTGGCTTGTTTTACACAGACGTCTTCCGGTCCGTTCAACTTTATACGATCATAATTTGACCCTAAATAAATTCTGTCCCAGGGACAATTGTTTCGCAATCGAAACAATTCCACATGTTTTATGGGAATGTTCTTTTGCTCAATCAGTTTGGGGGAAAAGTCAACAATTTTTTGAGATTTAAAAAAACATTGATTATGAAGGGGTTGCCAAACTTGAAATAAAAAATGTGGAAAGGGTGCAATTATTAGCATTAGTGACTCTGGTGTCCCTTATCAAGACCAAACTTTGGGAGGCCAGATGTGGTGCAGTTAATGACACCCTCAAGTGGTCACCGACGGTATTGGTTCAATTTATAAAACAGGAAGTTTGGAAAAGAATACAATTCGAAATAGATAAGGGGGGCATTGCATCAGTAAAACAGAGATGGAAAGGGATTTACCCGTCATTGTAAATGTGTTTATAACCGATATATAAATGTATTACATAGGTACAATTGAAATGTAAACTAAAGCCTTTGTAGATATGTAGATATTTGATATACACTGAGGTTTACTCAGAGTGCATTTTGGCATATGTATATATTTTTATTTATAGAATTGTTTGTATTGTTTTTGGAGATTGTTAGAGGCATGTTAATCTTGAATATAGGCCAATAATACTGGTCAGGTTCTGCAGAACAGCACTTTTTTTTAGGAGTTTTGATATTCTTATATTGTTACGGTACTTGTTGATACTGTTTGTAAGTATCCATGTTATGTACAACGTTATGCACTAAATTTGTAATTGTATTTGAATGTGAAATGAAAATAAAAATTATTTCCCCCAAAAAAAAAAAATCAACGGCGAGGTTATTAAAAACCAGGGGAAGTGTCCTCATAGACATGTTAAATCAGAGGATTAGCTTGCTAGCTAGTTTACTGGCTTGATTGGTATAGTGTCCTGTATTGTGGATGACTTGAGTAACTGACTTTCTCTGCTTATCTTGAGAGTAAATGTATAATGTCAAAAACTAAAATCGATAGCTAAAGTATTCATCATCAAGGCCTAATCCAGCAGGGCTCGGTTGGGCTTCAACCTCCGGTTGGCTATTCAATCACGTTGTGCAAATGGTGCGCGTGACAGGTGACTTCTTGATTTGCTCAAAATCACGTGTCATCTACAGAACACAACCAATCAGACAAATTGAACCACAACATGGCCCGCCCACAACTCTCCCAGAAGTAATTCAATTCTAGAAAATCCACACCAGTTTACTGCTGGTACCAATGACTGTAGGCGAGTATTTAGCCTATTGATGGAAATGAAGGTTAGAAAATATAACGCAGTCTAATGCTGCGTTCATAACCACGTGGGAAGGTGGTAATTTCCAGTAGTGTTTTAGGCTGAATAACATGAAAAATAGTCACATTAATGAATGGCATTCCAAAGTCAAAATGTCCAACAACTCTAATCAATCATTCTAATCAATCATCATCATCCTTATCGTCTTCTGGTAAACATTTTTGTAATCTATATTAATTTATCATGGGGTACAGTATCATGGGATGGGATGTATTAGTGTGTGTGGATGTTCATGTGTGACTTAAGGCAGAACAGGGAAGGTAAAGGATGCAAATTCCTTCTACTGTAGTATCTTTATGGAAATGTATGAGCCACAAAGACGGTTCAATGAACTTGATCATTTTTAACTTCTCCTACCAACTGGGGGATAAGAACACTACACAACACCTTTACAGGTAAGGAAATATCATCAATTTATTGTTTTATCATGGACAAATTACTGTTGAGAATATTTTAACAACTCTCAGGTCAATTTCAATTCTGTGATTATTCGGCTTCAGGGGAAGGGATATGTTTTTCTTTTTTAAAGTAGCTAAAACAATTCTCACAATGTGAGTTTAGCTATTGCATTCCATGGGTTTGTAAGTTTAGTATGTAGTCATGGTTTTACAGTAAAGGAGTTTAGTATGTGGTCATTGTTATACAGTAAAGGAGTTTAGTATGTAGTCATTGTTATACAGTAAAGGAGTTTAGTATGTAGTCATTGTTTTAAGGTAAAGGAGTTTAGTATGTAGTCATTGTTATACAGTAAAGGAGTATAGTATGTAGTCATTATTATACAGTAAAGGAGTTTAGTATGTAGTCATGGTTTTACAGTAAAGGAGTTTAGTATGTGGTCATTGTTATACAGTAAAGGAGTTTAGTATGTAGTCATTGTTATACAGTAAAGGAGTTTAGTATGTAGTCTTTGTTTTAAGGTAAAGGAGTTTAGTATGTAGTCATTGTTATACAGTAAAGGAGTATAGTATGCAGTCATTATTATACAGTAAAGGAGTTTAGTATGTAGTCTTTGTTTTAATAAACTCCTTTATTGTTATAAACTCAGTAAAGGAGTTTAGTATGTAGTCATTGTTATATAGTAAAAACTCCTTTTATGTAGTCATTGTTTTAGTATGTAGTAGTCATTATTTTACAGTAAAGGAGTTTAGTATGTAGTCATTGTTATACAATAAAATAGATGAGTGTAGTTCCATATCCACTCTTTCCTTTCCCCAGACTGGCTTCATTGGGAATACTACAACCATGGGCTTCCCTCTATGCCTATGTCTTCTCTCTTTGTAAGTAAGAGTTATCTGCTTGAATACTCTTGTTTTTGCCACATGGAGTACGCCATAAAAAGGAAAATGACATTATCATAATATTAATGTAGGTTGATAGAAGATTGATTTTTATGTCTCTTCACTTTCAGGATTTTCACAACTGCTTTTGGTTCAGGTTTTAGTGACGACACAGCGCTTCATGAAAACTCTTATAAGGAAAAGTGGATGGCATCTATACCTGATGACCAACTCCTTTCAGCTGTTACTATTCCCGGAACTCATGAGAGCCTAACTCTGTATGGTGGACCTCTTATACAGTGTCAGGCTTGGACCTTGGAGAACCAGCTGAAAGCAGGATTGCGGTACTTTGATTTACGTATAGAGGCCAGTATTTTCCACAACACCCTTGATGTCATGGATGGGCATATAAAACATACCAAGTTCCATGACGTGCTAAACATTCTGTGGGAGTTCTTGGGCAAACATGACAGTGAGACTGTACTTTTGAGAGTGACACTGCAAGGGATGAGTATCTGGAATGCTAGAGAATCTATCAAGGATTTGATTAAGAAATCCAAAGATAATGTATGGACAAAGACGTTGGTCCCCCACATGCGAGACGCGAGAAGGAAGATCGTCTTTGTGCAGAGTACTAATTTCAATGTCGGAACCCTTAACCATAACACTTTCGTCACTTACGATGGATGGTTCAAAAACATTGAAAACAAGATGAAAACGATCACAAAACATCTGAAAGAAGCTCAAAATAATTGTGCTCATACAATTTCCTTGACTGACACATCCGCCACAGGCTTTTTCATAGGCCCTAAAACTGTGGCCAGAGTGGTTAATGATCAGCTCAATAAGCTCTTAGGTAAACTAAAGACAGGCTCTGATAAACCAAACTGCTTTGGGGTAATCAGCATGGACTTTCCCAGTCCAGACCTCATCCAGAACATCATTGAGGTCAATAGACAACCAGGAAGCGGTTCATCTGATCACCTAGTAGAGCCTGAACCAGAGCCTGAACCAGAGCGTGAACCAGCAGAGCTTGAACCAGCAGAGCATGTAGAACCTGAACCAACACAACCTGAGCCAATAGAAGAGCCTGAACCAGAGCCGGAACCAGCAGAGCCTGAACCAGCAGAGCATGACAAACCTGAACCAGCAGAGCCTGAGCCAGGAGACCCTGAGCCAGTAGAAGAGCCTGAACCAGTAGAAGAACCTGAACCAGCAGAGCCTGAGCCAGTAGAGCCTGAACCTGCAGAGCCTGAACCAGCAGAGCCTGAACTCGCAGAACCTGAACCAGTAGAGCCTGAGCCAGTAGAGCCTGAGCCCACAGAGCCTGAACCTGCAGAGCTTGGACCAGCAGAGCCTGAACCTGCAGAGCTGGGAGAATCTGAACAAAGAGAGCCTGAACCAGCAGAGCAAGAAGAACCTGAACCAGCAGAGCTTGAGCCAGGAGAAGAGCATGAACCAGCAGAGCCTGTACCAGTAGAGTCTGAACCTTTAGAGAGGCCTGAACCAGTAGAGCCTGAACCAGCAGAGCCAGCAGAGCCTGAACTCGCAGAACCTGAACCAGCAGAGCCTGAGCCAGTAGAGCCTGAGCCCGCAGAGCCTGAACCAGCAGATCCTGAACCAGCAGAGCTTGAAGAATCTGAACAAAGAGAGCCTGAACCAGCAGAGCCTGAACCAGCAGAGCCTGAAGAACCTGAACCAGCAGAGCTTGAGCCAGGAGAAGAGCATGAACCAGCAGAGCCTGTACCAGTAGAGTCTGAACCTTTAGAGAGGCCTGAACCAGTAGAGCCTGAACCAGCAGAGCCAGCAGAGCCTGAACTCGCAGAACCTGAACCAGCAGAGCCTGAGCCAGTAGAGTCTGAGCCCGCAGAGCCTGAACCTGCAGAGCTTGAACCAGCAGAGCTTGAAGAATCTGAACAAAGAGAGCCTGAACCAGCAGAGCCTGAAGAACCTGAGCCAGCAGAGTTTGAGCCAGGAGAAGAGCATGAACCAGCAGAGCCTGTACCAGTAGAGTCTGAACCTTCAGGGGAGCCTGAACCAGTAGCGCCTGTACCAGCAGAGCCTGAGCCAGTAGAGCCTGAACCTGCAGAGCTTGAACCAGCAGAACCTGAAGAACCTGAACCAGGAGAACCTGAACCAGCAGAGCCTGAACCAGCAGAGTCTGTACCAGTAGATTCTGAACCTTCAGGGGAGCCTGAACCAGCAGAGCCTGAGCCAGTAGAAGAGGATGAACCAGCAGAGCCTGTACCAGTAGATTCGGAACCTTCAGGGGAGCCTGAACCAGTAGAGCCTGAACCAGCAGAGCCTGAGCCAGTAGAGCCTGAACCAGCAGAGCCTGAGTCTGCAGAGCCTGAACCTGTAGAGCCTGAAACAGCAGAGCCAGCAGAGCCTGAACTCGCAGAACCTGAACCAGCAGAGCCTGAGCCAGTAGAGTCTGAGCCCGCAGAGCCTGAACCTGCAGAGCTTGGACCAGCAGAGCCTGAACCAGCAGAGCTTGAAGAATCTGAACAAAGAGAGCCTGAACCAGCAGAGCCTGAACCCACAGAGCCTGAAGAACCTGAACCAGCAGAGTTTGAGCCAGGAGAAGAGCATGAACCAGCAGAGCCTGTACCAGTAGAGTCTGAACCTTCAGGGGAGCCTGAACCAGTAGCGCCTGTACCAGCAGAGCCTGAGCCAGTAGAGCCTGAACCTGCAGAGCTTGAACCAGCAGAACCTGAACCTGAACCAGGAGAACCTGAACCAGCAGAGCCTGAACCAGCAGAGTCTTTACCAGTAGATTCTGAACCAGCAGAGCCTGAGCCAGTAGAAGAGGATGAACCAGCAGAGCCTGAACCAGCAGAGTCTGTACCAGTAGATTCTGAACCTTCAGGGGAGCCTGAACCAGCAGAGCCTGAGCCAGTAGAAGAGGATGAACCAGCAGAGCCTGTACCAGTAGATTCGGAACCTTCAGGGGAGCCTGAACCAGTAGAGCCTGAACCAGCAGAGCCTGAGCCAGTAGAGCCTGAACCAGCAGAGCCTGAACTCGCAGAACCTGAACCAGCAGAGCCTGAGCCAGTAGAGTCTGAGCCCGCAGAGCCTGAACCTGCAGAGCTTGGACCAGCAGAGCCTGAACCAGCAGAGCTTGAAGAATCTGAACAAAGAGAGCCTGAACCAGCAGAGCCTGAACCCGCAGAGCCTGAAGAACCTGAACCAGCAGAGTTTGAGCCAGGAGAAGAACCTGAACCAGCAGAGCCTGGGCCAGCAGAGTCTGAACCTTCAGGGAGCCTGAACCAGCAGCGCCTGACCAGCAGAGCCTGAGCCAGTAGAGCCTGAACCAGCAGAGCCTGAACCAGCAGAACCTGAAGAACCTGAACCAGGAGAACCTGAACCAGCAGAGCCTGAACCAGCAGAGCCTGTACCAGTAGATTCTGAACCTTCAGGAAGAACCTGAACCAGCAGAGCCAGAGGCAGTAGAAGAGGATGAACCAGCAGAGCCTGAACCAGCAGAGTCCTGACCAGTAGAGCCTGAACCTTCAGAGCCTGAACCAGCAGAGCCTGAGCCAGCAGAGGATGAACCAGCAGAGCCTGTACCAGTAGAGTCGAACCTTCAGGGAAGCCTGAACCAGCAGAGCCTGAACTAGCAGAGGTTGAACCGATAGAGCCTGAACCAGTAGAGTCTGAACCAGCAACACCGGAAGAACCTGAACCAGCAGAGCATGAAGAGAGAACAGAGCCTGAACCAGCAGAGCCTGAGAATCCTGAACCTGCAGAGCCTGAACCAGCAGAGCCTGAACCATTAGAGCCTGAACCAACCAGCAGAGTTTGAACCAGGAGAAGAGCATGAACCAGCAGAGCCTGTACCAGTAAAGTCTGAACCTTCAGGGGAGCCTGAACCAGTAGCACCTGTACCAGCAGAGCCTGAGCCAGTAGAGCCTGAACCTGCAGAGCTTGAGCCAGCAGGACCTGAAGAACCTGAACCAGGAGAACCTGAACCAGCAGAGTCTGTACCAGTAGATTCTGAACCTTCAGGGGAGCCTGAACCAGCAGAGCATGAGCCAGTAGAAGAGGATGAACCAGCAGAGCCTGAACTCGCAGAACCTGAACCAGCAGAGCCTGAGCCAGTAGAGTCTGAGCCCGCAGAGCCTGAACCAGTAGAGCCTGAACCAGCAGAGCCTGAGCCAGTAGAGCCTGAACCAGCAGAGCCTGAACTCGCAGAACCTGAACCAGCAGAGCCTGAGCCAGTAGAGTCTGAGCCAGTAGAGCCTGAACCTGCAGAGCTTGGACCAGCAGAGCCTGAAGCAGCAGAGCTGAAGAACCTGAACAAAGAGAGCCTGAACCAGCAGAGCCTGAGCCAGTAGAAGAGGATGAACCAGCAGAGCCTGTACCAGTAGAGTCGGAACCTTCAGGGGCCTGAACCAGTAGAGCCTGAACCAACAGAGCCTGAGCCAGTAGAGCCTGAACCAGCAGAGCCTGAGCCTGCAGAGCCTGAACCTGTAGAGCCTGGACCAGCAGAGCCTGAACCAGGAGAGCCTGAACCAGCAGAGCCTGAGCCAGTAGAGCCTGAACCAGCAGAGCCTGAGCCTGCAGAGCCTGAACCTGTAGAGCTTGAACTAGCAGAACCACAACCAGCAGAGCATGAAGAACCTGAACCAGCAGAGCCCGAACCAGCAGAGCCTGAACCCGCAGAACCTGAACCCGCAGAACCTGAACCAGTACAGCCTGAACCAGCAGAGCCTGAGCCAGCAGAGCCTGAGCCACCAGAGCCTGAACCTTCAGAGCTTGGACTAGCAGAACCACAACCAGCAGAGCATGAAGAACCTGAACCAGCAGAGCCTGAATCAGTAGAGCCTGCACCTGCAGATTCTGAACCAGTAAAGACTGAACCAGCAGAACCTGAGCCTAATGCCGCATTGCCTGAACCGGCAGAGCCTGATCCAGTAGCACCTGAACCAATAGAGCCTGGGGAGCCTGAACCTCCACGGGAGCCTGAACAACCAAAGGAAAAACCTAGGAAGAAGAAGAAATGTCATAAGAAACATAAGACTAACATATAAGTATTAACATACAATTCAGTTATTGTCCAATGAAACTCAGACCTGTGCCCAAACCCCCCCAAAATATATACAATGTAAAATCTTCCAAACATGTATTTGTCCAGACTTCCATTGTGTTCTGAGGCCATGGTAAGAGGCAGCTAAATAGACTGTAGTTGATGTGTTGTGAGATGAGAGTTCCACTCTTCTAATACAGTTTGAAACAATATACAGCAGAGGTGTCAAACTCATTCCACAGAGGGCCTAGAGTCTGCAGGTTAGACAACCAGTGGAGGGGAGTTCCTTACTAATTATTGACCTTATTTTATCAATTCAAATCAAATCAAATTTTATTTGTCACATACACATGGTTAGCAGATGTTAATGCGAGGGTAGCGAAATGCTTGTGCTTCTAGTTCCGACAATGCAGTAATAACGAACAAGTAATCTAACTAACAATTCCAAAAAAACTACTGTCTTATACACAGTGTAAGGGGATAAAGAATATGTACATAAGGATATATGAATGAGTGATGGTACAGAGCAGCATAGGCAAGATACAGTAGATGATATCGGTACAGTATATACATATGAGATGAGTATGTAAACCAAGTGGCATAGTTAAAGTGGCTAGTGATACATGTATTACATAAGGATGCAGTCGATGATATAGAGTACAGTATCTACGTATGCATATGAGATGAATAATGTAGGGTAAGTAACATTATATAAGGTAGCATTGTTTAAAGTGGCTAGTGATATATTTACATCATTTCCCATCAATTCCCATTATTAAAGTGGCTGGAGTAGAGTCAGTGTCATTGACAGTGTGTTGGCAGTAGCCACTCAATGTTAGTGGTGGCTGTTTAACAGTCTGATGGCCTTGAGATAGAAGCTGTTTTTCAGTCTCTCGGTCCCAGCTTTGATGCACCTGTACTGACCTCGCCTTCTGGATGACAGCGGGGTGAACAGGCAGTGGCTCGGGTGGTTGATGTCCTTGATGATCTTTATGGCCTTCCTGTAGCATCGGGTGGTGTAGGTGTCCTGGAGGGCAGGTAGTTTGCCCCGGTGATGCGTTGTGCAGACCTCACTACCCTCTGGAGAGCCTTACGGTTGAGGGCGGTGCAGTTGCCATACCAGGCGGTGATACAGCCCGCCAGGATGCTCTCGATTGTGCATCTGTAGAAGTTTGTGAGTGCTTTTGGTGACAAGCCGAATTTCTTCAGCCTCCTGAGATTGAAGAGGCGCTGCTGCAACCTTCCTCACGATGCTGTCTGTGTGAGTGGACCAATTCAGTTTGTCTGTGATGTGTATGCCGAGGAACTTAAAACTTGCTACCCTCTCCACTACTGTTCCATCGATGTGGATGGGGGTGTTCCCTCTGCTGTTTCCTGAAGTCCACAATCATCTCCTTAGTTTTGTTGACGTTGAGTGTGAGGTTATTTTCCTGACACCACACTCCGAGGGCCCTCACCTCCTCCCTGTAGGCCGTCTCGTCGTTGTTGGTAATCAAGCCTACCACTGTTGTGTCGTCCGCAAACTTGATGATTGAGTTGGAGGCGTGCATGGCCACGCAGTCGTGGGTGAACAGGGAGTACAGGAGAGGGCTCAGAACGCACCCGTGTGGGGCCCCAGTGTTTCGGATCAGCGGGGAGGAGATGTTGTTGCCTACCCTCACCACCTGGGGGCGGCCCGTCAGGAAGTCCAGAACCCAGTTGCACAGGGCGGGGTCGAGACCCAGGGTCTCGAGCTTGATGACGAGCTGGAGGGTACTATGGTGTTGAATGCCGAGCTGTAGTCGATGAACAGCATTCTCACATAGGTATTCCTCTTGTCCAGATGGGTTAGGGCAGTGTGCAGTGTGGTTGAGATTGCATCGTCTGTGGACCTATTTGGGCGGTAAGCAAATTGGAGTGGGTCTAGGGTGTCAGGTAGGGTGGAGGTGATATGGTCCTTGACTAGTCTCTCAAAGCACTTCATGATGACGGATGTGAGTGCTACGGGCGGTAGTCGTTTAGCTCAGTTACCTTAGCTTTCTTGGGAACAGGAACAATGGTGGCCCTCTTGAAGCATGTGGGAACAGCAGACTGGTATAGGGATTGATTGAATATGTCCGTAAACACACCGGCCAGCTGGTCTGCGCATGCTCTGAGGGCGCGGCTGGGGATGCCTCTGGGCCTGCAGCCTGCGAGGGTTAACACGTTTAAATGTCTTACTCACCTCGGCTGCAGTGAAGGAGAGACCGCATGTTTTCGTTGCAGGCCGTGTCAGTGGCACTGTATTGTCCTCAAAGCAGGCAAAAAAAAGTTATTTAGTCTGCCTGGGAGCAAGACATCCTGGTCCGTGACTGGGCTGGGTTTCTTCCTGTAGTCCGTGATTGACTGTAGAACATGCCTCTTGTGTCTGAGCCGTTGAATTGAGATTCTACTTTGTCTCTGTACTGGCGCTTAGCTTGTTTGATAGCCTTGCGGAGGGAATAGCTGCACTGTTTGTATTCAGTCATGTTACCAGACACCTTGCCCTGATTAAAAGCAGTGGTTCGTGCCTTCAGTTTCACACGAATGCTGCCATCAATCCAAGGTTTCTGGTTAGGGAATGTTTTAATCGTTGCTATGGGAACGACATCTTCAACGCACGTTCTAATGAACTCGCACACCGAATCAGCGTATTCGTCAATGTTGTTGTCTGACGCAATACGAAACATCTCCCAGTCCACGTGATGGAAGCAGTCTTGGAGTGTGGAGTACAAGGGAGGAGCAAAAACCTGCAGACAGTCGGCCGTCCGTGGAACGAGTTTGAAACGTGAAACGTGATACAGTATATCTGGTTCTTCTTTATGTACATTACAATTACGATTGGCTCTCTTATTCAATGTTACATGTACATTTCACCTTAATAACATTTGAAATAAAGATTAAACCAATACATTTATCTGGTCTTCCTTCATGTACATCTTCATCAACTGAACCGACTAGGCTAGAGCGAGAGCTAGAGTTGCTTGAGTGGGAGCGTGAGAAGCAACCAGTAAGTTCCTCCTCTGCCGGCAGCAACACTGTCATTCCAATACACAGTCTGATGTTTTGAGTACAATTGCAATTGCATGTTTAATAGAGAAGACAAATCTGACACTACCTTGCAGTTGAAAACGTGATGGTTACTGGTAACTTACTGCTTACTTGGCACTATTTGATGATTTGTTTCCCACCCAAAGAATATTGCAACTTCTAACTCATAACTAAACCCACAGTCAGTAACTCCTAGAGGGTTAAATGTAATGGTTCTACTGGAAATAAAACTTCACATTAATGTAGTCTTCCAAATGACCAGATCCTCCCTCTTGAAATGTATCTATTCAAAGATTTGGAGTTTATCATCGTTTTCTGCGATGAAACAGGAAATACGTTTTAAAAAAGGTCATACAGCAGAGTTTCTAAAAGTTTATCTTGAAAGGTAAGTCAAAAACAACTAGATATGTCCAGCAGACACACAGATATTATTAATTGTAATGCATACATTATGATCCATAAGAAAATAGCCGATGCATTAGTCAGGTACTGCATAACAGGATTTTCTGAGTGCTCTTGAGAATGGAATATGAAAAACAACTCAGACACATGCCTACATGATGAAGTCAGGTAAGAGCTTTAGGCATACAGTGCAGATAAAGGGTGTATTGTTCTGTCACATAGGTCATCAGACCACACAGGTGACTTCTCTGTCTGGTCTAACATGGGCTGGCTGGGCTGGGTCAAAGTTTCTACAAACAATGAGTTGGCCTTTATCCTCCTTTTATGGTGTAGGAAGATGTAGAGTAGTTATTTTCCAGCGTTGTCAATAGAATCTGAAATGCATACTTCATTTTTTTGATTATGGACCATACAGTGGCTCTATAGACAGTAGATAATAGACAGTGCACTATAATAGTATTTATGACAGTGTAAAGCTCACCGCGATTACCAGCCTTTTTCCCCTTGATGTCATCAACAACCCTTAGAAAAGAAGATCCATCCATTGGCAGAAATCTATACAGAAAATAATAAGAAACTGCTGATTCACTAGGAACTATATGATGTGGCTCAAAACATGTTAATAAAATAAATACAAATGTTTTATGGTACAATCCTAGGCCATATTTTGTCTTTCTTTTCTTGTTAACTAGATATTCTTTGTTATTCTTTGTTAGCTAGCTAGCTACTTCCAGGAGAGTCCCTAGCAACTGGTAAGCAATTCAGCTAGCTAAGATAACTACAATTTTATGAAAAATAGTTACTTTTTCCAAAGCCTATCTTCTTAGTTTATTGCTTGTTTTGTCTCCAATTCAGTCTTGCAGTTTTCTTTTGCTTTTTTCCCCAATGTACTTCATTTATTTCAGCAGCTGCTGCTCAATTTGGAATCGAGACTACACAAATATTGTATTCAGTAGGCTAGGCAGTAGCTATAATAGCTCATAGGAGCAATGATTTCAGCCAGAGACTATCATACCATGGTCTATCAGTTGATAATAATATAGTTGCACTTGAAACTTGTTTGTAAAAGGTTTTGAAAAAAAAAACTGTTTAGTTAGCTGGTCAATTACTGTATTGGTTTACCGAGTGGCGCAGCGGTCTAAGGTACTGCATCTCCGCGTCACTATCGTACCTGGTTCGAATCCAGGCTGTATGACATCTGGCCGTGATTTAAAGTTCCATATAGTGGGGCCCGGGTTTGGCCGAACTAGGGCGTCATATATAAATTGACTTTACCTAGTTAATTTTTTATGATCAACTGCTGTTGGCCTGTTTCGTTACCTCGAGAAAGGAAGACGGGAAAACCCCTCTATTTCCTCCTGTGGAGTTGAAGCGTGTGACGTCATAGGGGGAAATATTTGCGTGGTGGCGGACTGCCTGTACTGACACTGCTCACAGAGAGAGAGAGAGACATTTCACATGGATAGCAGCACGAACATTACATTCAATCGCGAAACAGTTGGGCTATGAAATACTGGTAAGTAACTACATTTGACGGGCTAACTTTGTTTCTGATTTGTCAACGTGTTGACTGATTACGGTGTCAAAAGTTCAGGAAGTTAGACTATGTGTTAAAGGTTTTCCGAAACGGACTAAATTGCGGAACAAATCAAAGAAGGATAACTCGGGTTGATACTCATAGGCTACATTTAACATCTCGCCTACAACATTTCTGGGAATGAACACCGGCAATTTTAATTAATTTCCTTTAAATTCTCGAGTGGTCGACAATATACATTTAGGCTTATTGATACAGTAAACCAACGGGTCATTCCTAGGCCTACTGTACTTGGACCTCAAAACTTTAGGTGCGGAAAAATGACGTTTCACTTTCAGCAAAACATATTGGTCAAGCTCAGGCATTTAAATCTCCTGTTAGGAAAACACATGACTTCTCAATAAATAATGTTATCTATTGAACAGGAGTGTAGTCTATTAGTCGCTATTAGGTAGCCTAGTGGTTAGAGCGGTGGGCCACTAACCGAAAGGTTGGTTGCTCAAATCCCCGAGCTGACAAGCTGTCGTTCTGCCCCTGAACAAGGCAGTTAACCCACTGTTCTTAGACCGTCATTGACTTGCCTAGTTAAATAGCACAAGATGAACAACATATATAACTTTTATTTTCTGCACTGTAGGTCTGCTGTAAAATCACAGTAAAGGAATATAATAGACCATACACAATATACACATTTTTGTCTCAGTTTTTCGTATTATTCTATATGTAAATCCAAGACACCGATAGGTTTCGTATGGTACTGTATGTATTAATTTTGTCGATGTCCATCACCCATTCTGTATGATATGCTACGAATTACAATTCGTATTATATGTTACGAATTTGAAAAACTTACAATATGTTACGAATTTGAAAAACGTTATAATTTTGAAAACGTATGACATGTTACGAATACTAGCTAACGTTAGGGTTAAGTTTAGGAGTTAGATGCTTTAAGGTCATGGGTAGGGTTAGCTAACAGGTAGTTGAAGAGTTGCTATTTAGCTACAATATCAAAGTCGTCCGTGATGAGATTCCAACGCGCAAACTTTGGGTTGCTAAATGTTTGCGTTATACGCCCGCTTATCCACCCCAACCCTTTTGTCTGAAGTAACCATCTGTTTTACAGTATGTAACCATACCAAACATAAAATATCATAATATTTGAGTGTCCCTGATTTACATTTACTACTCTACATCTAGTCTATCAGACCATGCTGTTAGGTCGCATCCGATGATACCGACAGACAGGAGCACTTGTCATCAAGAGTTAAAAGGTACAGATGTAGAATCTTAATTTGAGCCAGTATGCTACAGCAGGAAAATAATCCTGCAGCAACAGTACATTTTAATTTTTATGTGGATTGAAATTAATGGGCATTTTTTGTTGGGGTTGATCCACTTTTCGTAAGGACAAATCAATTCGGAAATTTCAAAGTGGAAATTACAAACTTCAGAAACCTTTTTAAATCTCAAATACACTACAAGTGTAAAATCCTACATTGCAGGAAAGTTCTCCTGCAACAGGGTGATCAAATTAAGACTAACTTTAATTAGGATAAGTTGACTTATCCTGATCATTTTTTTATTTAACATGGCAAGTCAGTTAAGAACAAAATTTTAAAAACTTTTGGTTACTAGTCCAACGCTCTAACCACTAGACTACCTACTGGTTACTAGTCCAACGCTCTAACCACTAGACTACCTACTGGTTACTAGTCCAACGCTCTAACCAACCTGCTGGTTACTAGTCCAACGCTCTAACCACTAGGCTACCTGCTGGTTACCAGCCCAACGCTCTAACCACTAGGCTACCTGCTGGTTACTAGTCCAACGCTCTAACCACTATGCTACCTGCTGGTTACTAGTCCAATGCTCTAACCACTAGGCTACCTGCTGGTTACTAGTCCAACGCTCTAACCACTAGGCTACCTGCTGGTTACTAGTCCAACGCTCTAACCACTATGCTACCTGCTGGTTACTAGTCCAACGCTCTAACCACTATGCTACCTGCTGGTTACTGGCCCAACGCTCTAACCACTATGCTACCTGCTGGTTACTGGCCCAACACTCGAACCACTAGGCTACCTACTGGTTACTAGTCCAACGCTCTAACCACTATGCTACCTGCTGGTTACTGGCCCAACGCTCTAACCACTATGCTACCTGCTGGTTACTGGCCCAACACTCGAACCACTAGGCTACCTACTGGTTACTAGTCCAACGCTCTAACCACTAGGCTACCAGCCACCCCCATGTAGAGTAATTTAGGGCAGGGTTCCCCAATAGGTGGCGCATGGCTGATTTTATGTTTTGTTGTTGGACATAAACAACTGTAAAATCACTAGGATATTAGCTCAAAGGGATTTTAATTGAGGAAATCCCACACACATATATATATATATAGAAAGGCATATGTGATCATATCCCAATATAATCAAGTTTTAAATTGATTTGTTTTTGTCAAATACTGTATCTGTTTGGGATTCTTGCGGTCATTTTGCAGTGTACAATATAATTATATCTATGTCACAGCCCCCGACCATCTGCTTAAGAAAGAATCGTCCCACGGCTGAATATATATATGTATACGTTTACTCCATGTGTAACTCTGTGTTGTTTGTTGTCGCACTGCTTTGCTTTATCTTGGCCAGGTCGCAGTTGTAAATGAGAACTTGTTCTCAACTGGCCTACCTGGTTAAATAAAGGTGAAATAATAAATAAATAAAAATATGAATGTAATTGGCGACCCCCGGCCTAAGGGCTGTTAAACTAGTGGTCCTCTTTGTTAGTGTTTTTACTGATTTACATTCTGTTTATGAATAATTAAGTGATTAAAACGCAATTCCGTGACTGTACTCAGCTGTACTCTACACTGAACTCGACTGTACTCTACTGTACTCTACTGTACTCTACTGTACTATACACTGAACTCTACTGTACTACACTGAACTCTACTGTACTACACTGAACTCTACTGTACTACACTGAACTCTACAGAGCTTTACTGTACTGTATTGTTCTGTACTCTACTGTACTGTACTATACTCTAGAGCTTTACTGTTTTGTACTGTACTCTACTGTTCTGTACTCTACTGTACTGTACTATACTCTAGAGCTTTACTGTTTTGTACTCTACTGTACTGTACTCTACAGAGCTTTACTGTTCTGTACTGTTCTGTACTGTTTTGTACTCTACTGTACTGTACTCTACAGAGCTTTACTGTTCTGTACTGTTCTGTACTGTTCTGTACTCTACAGAGCTTTACTGTGCTATACTGTACTGTTCTGTGCTGTACTCTACAGAGCTTTACTGTGCTATACTGTACTGTTCTGTTCTGTACTCTACAGAGCTTTACTGTGCTGTACTGTACTGTTCTGTACTCTACAGAGCTTTACTGTGCTGTACTGTACTGTTCTCTACTGAACTGTACTCTACTCTACTGTTCTGTACTCTACTGTTATGTACTCTACTATTCTGTACTGTACTGTTCTGTACTGTACTGTTCTCTACTGAACTGTACTCTACTGTACTGTACTGAACTGTACTGTACTGTACTGTTCTGTACTCTACTGTTCTGTTCTGTACTCTACTGTTCTGTTCTGTACTGTTGTCTACTGTTCTGTACTGTACTGTACTCTTCTGTACTATACTCTTCTGTACTGTACTGTTCTCTACTGTTCTGTTCTGCACTCCTCTACTCTACTGTTCTGTACTGTTCTCTACTGTTCTGTACTGTTCTGTTCTGTTCTCTACTGTACTGTTCTGTTCTGTTCTGTACTGTTCTCTACTGTACTGTTCTGTTCTGTACTCTACAGAGCTTTACTGTGCTGTACTTTGATGTCTAAACTTGTGAAACATAGATGTATATGATTGGTACTGTCCCGACCAAGGAAATTTGGTCTTTTTCAGGGCAGAGCTCATTAAAATTAAAGCCAGTGTCTAGAATAATACCCAAATATGCAAAGGAGGATAATGCATATTTATACCTTTGTGTAATATGTACATCACCATGAAGAGAATGACATTAATATCCATAGTTATGTATTTCTGTGTAGTACAGATCAGGGACCAATGATGAAATTACGTTACTGCAATTCTGTTACTGGGTGTAAATCCACCTCGCTCTAGTGGAATAAGCTAAATAGATTGTGTGTCATGTCATAGCTGATACCCCATTCTCTCTGCAGCCATTTTGGAATTGCCCTATTCTTAATATCAATAGTAAGTTGGGACCCCGACTGAGTTCCAAAAACATTAAATATATATATACAGTACGAGTCAAAAGTTTTAGAACCTACTCATTCACGGGTTTTTCTTTATTTTTTACTATTTTCTACATTGTAGAATAATAGTGAAGACATCAAAACTATGAAATAACACATATGGAATCATGTAGTAACCAAATAAGTGTTAAACAAATCAAAATATATTTTATATTTGAGATTCTTCAAAGTAGCCACCGTTTGCCTTGATGACAGCTTTCCACACTCAATGTCAGTACTAACATTCCATTTACATTTGAGTAATTTAGCAGACGCTCTCATCTAGAGCTACTTACAGTTGGGTGAGACGACCACATATCGCAGTCATAACAAATACATTTTCCCTCCAATAAAGTAGTTATCAGAAAGTTCTGTTCTACTAAAGTAAGATGTGATCCATTATCAGACGGCAAGAAAATTATTGTGTTGATAACTTAAATGTGTTAACTTAAATGACAAGCTGAATTGTAGTCTACTGGTGTATGTACTGTAGAGCTGATGTGTGTTTATTTTCAACCCTTTTTTGTTTGTATTATGACCTCAAACTTTTAAATAGCCCTTTTTCACACACCCACAATAATGATGACATCTTTTTTTAAACAGGTGTCATATATGAGACCTGCCTGAAAGAGAGAGAGAGAGAGAGAGATGAAGATTGGTGCTATCTCAATGCTGAGCCCGGTCAAAGATGTCTTACCATGGAAAGAGTTCTCCCACACAGCCCGTCTGAGCCCCACAGAGCGCAACGACACAGTCGGATGGCTGTCCACTCTGCCTGCCCTTCACAGTCATCATCCACCCTGTCCCATCTGTGAGAGAATGCACCCTAGTGGTACCCACTGCTCTGCCCCGGAGGAGAGCGGCAAGACCTCCACAGAACCTGGAGAGGCTCAGCTGGACTTCTACCTTAAACTGGGCTACTCCCCAGCGCAGGTCTGGACCGTGTTGCAGAAGTTTGGCCTGAACACAGACACGAACAGGGTTCTGGGAGAGCTGGTGCGGACGGGAGCCAGTCTAGAAGGGATTGAGCAGGAGAAGGAGGGAGCCCCGTCTATCCTGGTGGCCCGAGGGGAGACCCTCAATAACCTGCCCCTCACCCCTCCACCCAGCTGGGGCGATGTACCCAGTGAGGAGGGAGATGCCCTGAGACCCATAGTGATCGATGGAAGCAACGTGGCTATGAGGTGAGCACAGAGTTTCACTAGTTTTAAGTTTCCCCCTCCCCACTCACCACTCCCAGACATTGCTAGCAACATTTTTGGTTGAGAAATAGTTATCAATAAATGTGTGTCCATTTTAATGGAAAACGATCACAGTAAGGTACTTAATTGTTACCCAGAAATGATTTAGTATTGATATAAAAGGCATACTGCCTTTAACGGGCTCTAGAGTGGCGCAGTGGTCTACGGTACTGTATCTCAGTGCTAGAGGTGTCACTACAGACCCTGGTTCGATTCCATGGCTCTATCACAACCGCCCGTGATTGGGAGTCCCATGTGGCGCCGCACAATTGACCCAGCGTCGTTTGGGTTTGGCCGGGGTTGCCCGTCATTGTATTGATTGTATTGATTTGCCTAGTTAAATAAAAATGTAATAAAACAGATTATGTTCATGGGAAAAAGGTAGATACAGGTTAGACCAGCCTTCATCATATCTCTCTCCAGTAGTTGTAGTTAAGCATTTCTAGGAGCTTGTGGTTTGGCAGAAAGCCTGTAAAGAAGGTGCTGTGCCAGAAGAATTCACTGTCTTCAAGAACAGATCATTTCCTTATTGCGTTAAACTCCTACCCATACTTCTCTAGATAAACCAGCCCTTACCCCACAAAATTACTTCTCTAGATAAACCAGCCCTTACCCCTCAAAATTACTTCTCTAGATAAACCAGCCCTTACCCCTCAAAATTACTTCTCTAGATAAACCAGCCCTTACCCCTCATAATTACTTCTCTAGATAAACCAGCCCTTACCCCTCATAATTACTTCTCTAGATAAACCAGCCCTCACCCCTCATAATTACTTCTCTAGATAAACCAGCCCTTACCCCTCATAATTACTTCTCTAGATAAACCAGCCCTTACCCCTCATAATTACTTCTCTAGATTTACTCCTTCCCTTACCCCTCATAAAGACTTCTCTAGATTTACTCCTACCCTTACCCCTCATAATTATTTCTCTAGATTTTCTCCTTCCCTTACCCCTCATAATTACTTCTCTAGATTTTCTCCTTCCCTTACCCCTCATAATTACTTCTCTAGATTAACTCCAGCCCTTACTCCTCATAATTACTTCTCTAGATTTACTCCTACCCTTACCCCTCATAATTACTTCTCTAGATTTACTCCTACCCTTACCCCTCATAATTACTTCTCTAGCTAAATTCCAGCCCTTACCCCTCATAATTAGGATCTAGCGAGAATGGTAACACTGTTTCAGCCCTGCTTTTATGTCTATTGTTTCAACACTCCACCAGCCACTCAGTGTCACTGTTAGCCTGGGGGAGAGTTAACCTTTTCACACCCCCATCACTCTCCCTTCTGCTGCTCCTCTGTCTCCTTTGGCCTTCTGCCCACTTTGATACAACATTCGTACAGGCATGTCTCTCCCTCATTGCTCTGACATGCAAATTTGAGCATGCAAATCAGTGCACAGTGCAACAGGAACAGACCTGACTGCATTTTATGCCCTGCCTGCCCTACTGGACATACATCAGCTAATTAGCTCCAAGTGATTTTAATTTTGGAAATGTGTCCCGAAGTATTCCCACACATAATAGAGAGATATATGATCATATTCAAATGTAAGCAAGGTTTGAATTTTTATGTTTTAGTCAAATATATTATATCTGTTTGGGCTTCTTGCAGTCAATTCGCGGACCACAAATGATTTGTAATTATGTTCCAGCCCCTTGACCATCCACTCAGCTGAATCTAGTTGATTATCGCTGGTCTAGATTCTAGTAATAGTCCTACTGTAGCTAGTTGGTAGGTGGTCTACTGTGAGAACAGGGACCGTTTGAGTTGTGTATACACAGCTAAAATATTTGCATTGCAAATGCCTGTGATATTGTGTGTACATGTAGCTAAGTGCTTTCAAATGAAAAATAACTGTTGTAGTAATCGCGGGCCCTCCCTCTCCAAATGTGTCTATTGATATAGCTCTTGAGGTACAGTCTGCGTTCCAAATGGCACCCTCTCCCTATAAAGTGCACTTCTTTTGACTAGGGCCCATAGGGTGCCAATTGGGACGCAAGCCAATGAGTCAGCGTAGGAGGTTATTTTTCCTTACCCTTACCACACAGGTAAGTCATTATGAATGGGATTGGCTTGCTTGCTCAACAATATTTATTTATATTGCCTTTCTGTTGTAGCCTCGGAATCAAGGAAGTGTGCAAGGAATGGAGTGAGTGGCTTGCTTGCTAAACAATATTTATTTCTGTTGCCCTTCTGTTGTAGCCACGGGAACAAGGAAATGTTTTCCTGCCTGGGAATCCAGCTGGCGGTAAACTTCTTCCTGGACAGAGGTCATACGGACATCACTGTGTTTGTTCCCTCATGGAGGAAGGAGCAGCCTAGACCAGATGTCCTCATCACAGGTAAGATGTCGGGAATACACTGCCAGGCACGGGGCCCGATGTCTACTTCCTCGTCTGTATCTCAGCCCTCATTGTATTGAATACAGTTTCCTCCTCAAGCCATCCCACTGGGCACAGACATCATTTCAACCTTTAGTTTAGATTTGGTTGAGTTGGTTGAGTTGTCAACTAACGTGAATTTATCGTGAAATCAACCAAAAAAAATGTCACCATGGATTTGGGTATAAAGTTGGGTAAAATAAAAAAAGATGACTCTTTTGCAAATTTGATCAGTTTTCCATGTTGATTCAACATCCTCACATAAATGATTTTGTTGAATTGATGTGGAAACAATGTTGATTCAACCTGTTTTTGCCTAGTGGGACAGACATTTGTTTTAGACACAATGAAACATCAAGTTTCTATGTTATTTTAATCAGAGATGGCATTTTTCTTTTTTATTTAACTAGGCAAGTCAGTTAAGAACAAATTCTTATTTTCAATGACGGCCTAGGAACAGTGGGTTAACTGCCAGTTCAGGGGCAGATTGACAGATATGTACCTTGCTCGGGGATTTCGGGGATTTGAATTTGCAACCTTTTGGTTACTAGTCCAACGCTCTAACCACTAGGCTATCCTGCCGCCCCAATATAGAGTATATTTAGGCAATAACACCTGAACGGGTGTGGTAAATGGCCAATATACCACACTTAGGGCTCTTCTTATGCACAACGCATCGTGGAGTTCTATATTGGCCACATACCACAATCCCCTATTATAAACTGGTTAATTGGTTAATGTAATTAGAAGAGTAAAAATACATGTTTTGTCATACCCGTGCTATACGGTCTGATATACCATGGCTTTCAGCCAATCAGCATTCAGGGCTCGAATCACCTAGTTTCTAATATATAATACGCTATGTGATATGTTGACTTCAGGAAATATGCATACAAGCACAATGTTTGAGTAGAGAGCGTGTCTCTTTGAACATGTGTGAGCAGGAAACCTTTGGCATATGGACTTGTTTGGCTTTTTCCAGTTGCTGAACTTTAGATCAGATCAGTGATCAAAGTGATGCAACTCCACAACTCTGGGAAGTGACAGCAGTGGAGAGCAGGAGGGGAAAACCCCAACACTGATATTTCTGTTTCACTACGTCTCTCTCTCATTCAGCTGATTAAACTAGGGACTTTTATCAGCGCATTTATCACTTCCTGCAGTAGCATTTAAAAACCGTCTTCTCATGGTGAGCATGGCTGACCTAGTTACTGTCAATTAGAGGCCTTCACTGGTCCAAAGAGTTGTACCCATTCCTAAATGGGCCTGGGGCATCCCCATCTGGACCTGATATGCATAAATATGTTTTTTTGTAAATATAGAGACCAATTCCAAACGGGCCCGATGATAACTACACCCGTTCTGTATAGACCTGATCGGATCCAGACCCGATTAGAGTGAGGGAAGCAGACGAGTCATTTTATAAGCTACTAAAAGTGCGAGGGAGGAGGTAGAGAGCCCCTGGCAGTGCTGTGTGTATGGGCTACTGTGAGTGTAAGAGGAGGTAGAGAGCCTCTGGCAGTGCTGTGTGTATGGGCTACTGTGAGTGTAAGAGGAGGTAGAGAGCCCCTGGCAGTGAGCCCCTCTGTGTGTATGGGCTACTGTGAGTGTCAGCAAGTGACATGGGAACAGGGAGGAGGGAGGGAGAGACGAGAAGCAGCAACCAACCAAGTCGACTCGCGTTATAGTAGGCTAATATCTACCATAGCTAGGTTCTATATCATCCGATATGATTACGTAGTACCGGTCTTGACTGCATCAAACTGGGAGAAGCTAGTTGAGCTAGCTAGCAAGGCTAATTGAGGAAGCATTCGCTTTCTCATCCTACACAGTTGAAACTCCATTCTATTCCATTCCATTCGATATGAAGTAACAGCCTACCTGTTGGCTCT
The DNA here is from genome assembly GCF_018296145.1 of Oncorhynchus tshawytscha. Classification (NCBI taxonomy): domain Eukaryota; kingdom Metazoa; phylum Chordata; class Actinopteri; order Salmoniformes; family Salmonidae; genus Oncorhynchus; species Oncorhynchus tshawytscha. Next base: position 10,145,702 of record NC_056441.1, on the reverse strand, counting down.
TTGTCGTTGTAGCCTGTCCTCCTTTAACTTTTAATTCCGTAATTTTAATTCCGTCTTCCATTGATTAGATATCTCCTAACTTTTGCCCCACATGGAGGCTCAATGACTGTAGCTTATTGCCGCTTTGATGACTTATGATTGGCCAACAACAAGCTACACGCGCCACTCCTGTGAAAAGCAAAGAGCAGCAGCATGATTTATACAATTTCTCTCTCTATTGCAGCACTCGCTTTCGGATCTGTATGGACCCTTCCGGATAAGTCAGTTAAAATTACACATACCAGAGACCCATGAAAATCATATCAGATACGACCCTTGACATTATTTAGAATTATCGATCCGGACTCACTCGCTTCCCGGATCGGGTCTTGCGTATTTGGGTACAGGTGGATCCGTGAAGACCTTGAAGTACATTTTGCTCATGCCTTATCCATTGCCAAGAGCTGGTTAGAGCCTGTAGGCTCAACGTTAATATGATGGATAGAGTTTAATTGAGTTAACCTCATATTTAAAATATTTTTCCTTATCTGAAGCTCCTTAATTAAACTTTATCCAACTTTATTCATGTGTGCCAAATATCATATAAACTTTGAGCCTACACGCTATACCCGGCTCGCTGTCAGAGCAAAAAGGTACTTCAAGGATCTTCACGGATCCATCTGTACCCAAATACGGCAGGGTAGCCTAGTGGTTAGAGCGTTTGACTACTAACCGAAAGGTTGCAAGTTTAAATCCCCTGAGCTGACAAGGTACAAATATGTCGTTCTGCCCCTGAACAGGCAGTTAACCCACTGTTCCTAGGCCGTCATTGAAAATAAGAATTTGTTCTTACTAACTTGTCTAGTTAAATAAAGGTGAAATTTAAATCTTAAATGTGAGAGGTAGAATGTGAGTGATAAAGTAAAGTGTGCTAAACAAGTTGTGAAATCTGTTTCCTGCAAATGATACTTTTACATGCAGACCAGGATTAGGGGTGTTTAATGCATGATTCATCTCTTAAATAATACATAACCATTCAATGAGTTAATCATCAATTATCTCATTTAAGTATTTTTCTCTGTTTCTAAAGATCAACACATTTTGCGTGAGCTGGAGAGGAAGAAGATCGTGGTGTTCACCCCTTCGCGGCGTGTAGCGGGCAAACGTGTGGTCTGCTATGACGATCGCTTCATCGTCAAGCTGGCGCATGAGACCGCCGGCATCATCGTGTCCAACGACACCTACCGTGACCTTCAGGGCGAGAGACAGGACTGGAAGCGCTTCATTGAGGAGAGGCTACTCATGTACTCCTTTGTCAATGACAAGTAAGTCTTGTGGTAGCTTACTATTAACCTTGAAATACACACAGTGGACAAATAAATTGTTTTACCTAATAGGTGGTTACAGTGGACAAATAACTAATGTTTTAAATAATAGCTAATACAGGTATATGGTTATAGTTCTACAAATATCATGAATAAGCCTTTTTTTTATTTAACAAGGCAAGTCAGTTAAGAACAAATTCTTATTTACAATGACGGCCTAGGAACAGTGGGTTAACTGTCTGTTCAGGGGCAGAATGACCGATTTGTACCTTGTCAGCTCGGGGGTTTGAACTTGCAACCTTCTAGTTACTAGTCCAATGCTCTAACCACTAGGCTACCCTGCCGCCCATTGCTTAGTCATATAATTTGTAAATATTTTATACTTATAAATCTGTATAACTGCACAATTGAGGTATGCAAATTATGCATTGTTGTTCAGTGTACATTAGCCACAGTGTAGTGGGAATCTAAACTCTACTCCCCCCTTATCTCAGGTTCATGCCCCCTGATGACCCTCTGGGTCGTCATGGTCCCACCCTGGAGAACTTTCTACGGAAGGTTCCTCGTTTGCCACGGAAACAGCCGTGCCCTTATGGTGAGGTCATATCTCTACTAGGGTCATCCTGTGGTTGACCTTACATATGGGGGGGGGGGGTTTGTCAAATAATTATTGACAAACTGACACCAATACTGTAATGAATGTAATAAATGTACTGTACTGTATGTGCTGAAACTCAACGGTACTAATGAACTATTGTTTACATTTCATGAATCTAGGCAGGAAATGCACTTATGGGATGAAGTGTAAATTCTACCACCCGGAACGAGCCAACCAATCCCGTTGCTCTCTGGCTGACGAGCTGCGGAAGAAGGCCAAGCTATCTTTATCAGAACAAAAACACCCCACTGCAGGTGCTGGACCTGCCTATGGCCTTTCTCTGGAGGAGGGGATGGCTCAGAAACTGCCTCTAGAACAGAGGAATGGCTCCCTGAAGAAAGGCCACATCAGTGAGAATGTGCTTCTGATCAAGGGAAGCCATCGTTCCAGCCAGAGGTCCCCAACTAAGAAGGACAAGACCAACCGACACTTGACCAATCTGGACTCGGCCATGCTCAGTGGCTCTCAATCCCCGACAGACCTGGACACGGCCCTGCCCAGTGGCTCTCAGGAGCGACTAGATTCTGGTCTTGGCTCCTTCGAGAGCCAGGTGTCTGACCCCTCCAGGGACCACTGTGACCGTTATGGGAATGCTGGGTTCAGGAACTGCCTGTCCCCCCCCAGTATGAGACAACAAATCTATTCCCTGCCTAGCAACCTGCCTTCTAGCTGCAGCTCTCATCCTCCTCAGCCTTTACTGGGCCCCAGCACAGGATACCAACAACATCGCAGCAGGGGCCCAGCCAGCACCTACCACCCAGGCAAGATAACCTACAGCCCCACCTATTACCTCAGCTATGGGGCACCGATATATCCAGTTGGGAAGCATCAGTACAGGTATCCCAATGACTTCCAACAGGAGAACAGGGCCCACCCTCCACAGCAGACCTACTGGTCCGATCCGTTCGGGACTTATCCTCAGACTCTCCATAGCACTGATCAAATGGAGAAGCAGAGACACTGGCTCCTCCCTCGGACACACCCCCACCCCCACGGGGAGAGCAGGGAGAGAGAGGAGGTCAGGAAGAAGCTGCTGGCTATCTTTAATGGCCGTCTGGTGGACAAGGTCATGGACATGTTTCCCCAGCTCATGGACCCACAGAGATTGGCTGCTGAGATCCTCATCCTGCAGTCTCCGGGCCTGTGATTGGCTCGTTGCTCTGCTATGGCGGGGACTGGGAATTTTAGTTTCTTTCAATTGAAAGAATCTCTTGTAAAAAACTGCAAGCTACTGTAAAGATCTTCCTACTGCATGTGCATTGATCTTCCTACTGTATGTGCTCTGCTCAATGTGTTCTTGCCACGTGTTTCAGGAACTATGTTGCTTATAGCGCTTCTGATAGCGTGGAACCTGAGGCAATGGATTGTTGATGCAAATTGCATCTTTTGGGGGAAAAAAAATATTTTTTCTAGACTCTTGAATGTATTTGATGGGAAAATGTAATGTATTTGAGAAAATATTCTTACAGTATTTTTATATTTTTATTTCACCTTTATTTCACCAGGTAGGCCAATTGAGAACAAGTTCTCATTTACAACTGCAACCTGGCCAAGATAAAGCAAAGCAGTTCGACAAAAACAACAACACAGAGTTACACATAAACAAACGAACAGTCAAATAACACAATAGGAAAAAAGAATCGATGTGTGCACTTACATATGTATGATGTGTTCTGAGGTCTATGTATCAAGATGAGTTATGGCATAAAGAGTGTTATTGGCACTGTGTGCCATTATGGTGGGTCACAGCTAACTATCTAGCTAGTACGCTAGTGAAGTAGATGCCCTATGGGTCTTGTTTTTTTGAATAACATTAAAGCTGGAATCCATACGTCCGTTTGAAACCTTACAAAAACAAAGATTTTACTTCAAACAACCAACACAGTCCCCCCTCAGACTTAGAATCGGCAGAATATGAGTTGTGTTTTCCAGACGTTCCTCTCCTCCTTTCTTCAACAAAACAACAACAATAACAGTGGTGCTGTTTCACCTTATGCTGATTCCAGTTGTAATGTTCTGAGCAGAACAACATATGCATTTCTTTTTAATGATAAAAATGCATTTTAAGTAGTACAAAAAAAGCACACGACTATATCTAAAGTTTAAAAATAAAATACAAATATTTACAGTCAGAAGTAGAAGAGTAGAAAGAGGTTGTGATTTGCCACTATCTAATAAATAACCATAATAAAACATTTTAAAAATCTACTTGTGTGCAGCAATGAGAGAACAGTGTATAATTCCAGATCATTGATTTGTGACAGGTTTTAGTTCCCTGTTTTAGTTCCCTGCTGTGAGCTTTTGTTTCTTCTTTTCTTCAGTGTACATGGAATTGTGGTATGGGATACAGTCAATTAATCATTTCAGTGTTTTATGCAAACATTTTAAATAAAAAACTAAATATATTTAAAGGTTTGTGAATCTTGCTGTTTTTGACATATGGATTCTCACAATATACAGAATATAGGAAATCGCCTTGTTTTTATAACTATAGTAATGCCGGGATTCAACCCGAGGTGCGTTCTAGAGCGATTGACATTTTAAGGTATTTTGCAGCGCTTACTCTGAATGCGATCTCAACAAACACTGGGACATTTCCTTTATACTGCCTTGTTGACAACGCTCTACAACACCACTTGGATGGAATCCTGCCTAATTATTTTTTGATAGGACCACAACATGTTGTGATTTTTATAGCTTAAAGGCTTCTATGCACCTATCCAACCACAGACAACCCAACTTGGAAAGGTATGAACAAAACCTTAAAAGGGGCAATCTGCAATTTCTACATGTATTTTTGATAAATTTATCATATGCACCCATTGATTCTTTAAGAATATAACTCAGAAATGCTTCATGAGCTTAGTTCAACTGTCGTACCACATCAGAACCCCCAAAATATAAGCTTGTTTAACTCTAATGCTTTGAAACAAGGTAAACGTAAACAAACACTATATAGCCTCAAAACATGGTTAAAACTATACTTTGTATATCATGGATGGTCAGTCTTACATCCATAGCCCAGTCTATGAATTTGAGAGTGGTTACATTTCTCCAGCCCCATCCTTCAGCTGTTTACCAAAACCGGGGCGGGGAAACGCTTTGTTAAGTGTTTCACCTGCTGATTGCCCCTTTAAGAGGCACATGCCGCATCCGCACATACAGTTCGTCGTTATATAAAGTGTTGTTATTGTACTGTTACAAAAGCTGAACCTGTGTCTCGTCTGCACAAGTGAATTCCTCTGTCACTCAATTTTAACACGATCACATGTCGGAAAGAAGCTAGCTCAGACACGATACTCATAAACATTCCATTGTGGAGAAATACGTTTTTATTTGCACGGATCGTAAAACGTGGTGTACTTGCTCTAGGCTACTGGAGGAAGCACATTACGTACTGTATCTATTGTAAAACTAGGTGTGGTACTCAGAGTACATTACATTGTGTTCTCTTTACAGGTTTCTCCCTTTGACAAATGACAAGGCATACTAGAGTCATAGGGGATCACTTAACCTTCAGTTAGCATCACCGTAAAGATTGTCCTTAGCTGACGGAGTATACTGTATGTCAGTGAACTTTCAGGGCAGGGAGTTGAAAGCACTGACCTGTGAACTCGCCTAAACAAACAGACAGAGAGAGAGAGAAAGAGAGAGGTCTGTGTGAGAGTAAAGTGGTTGTTCTGGAGAAGCAGAAAAGTGAAAAGTGAAAGGTGAAAGCATGTCTTCTTTGTCAAGACAATTTAACGCCTGCTTTGAATGGCATTCACAGATTTATTTGTAAAACATGGTCTGAATTACTCATTGACATCTGGTTTTTGAATACAGAAATAGTTCATAGTGACCAATATTTTAATGTTTTGCAAGTTGTGGCATGATGTCATAAACAGACTGGTACCCAGGCTACCAAGTTGTGGCATGATGGCACAAATAGATACCCCACATGAGTATATCAACACCGAAGGAGATGATGGGTGTGTCAGCCTAGCCATCCTCTCCTAGGCACCATCTGTGAATTCAAATAAAATGCGTATTATTACAAACATGGCAGCAGAACCCACAATTGTCACATCTGCTCCGGTGTCTTCTTGACCTGCAGTTACTCCCCCAGTACATGCTCTCTCTCTCCCTCTCTGTGCAATTGTGTGGTTGGAGACAGGTGTGCTGGAGTCAGAGCAGATACCTACCAGCTGCAACTCGTTCCATAATCAAGACCTCTACAAATACACTGTCCTGCCACTTCCACTCTGCCAGATCGTAATCTCTGCTCAGTCAGTTCATGATTATAGCCATTTATGATTATTCAAGATCCTGTTACTCTGCCTGACACCGGTTATCCTCTCATTGCAGTTACCGCTCTTTCTCTGGCTCCTGTCTCCCGATCCACATCTCACCACCCAACTACCTTGCTCTGGATTTTTTTTTTTTTTTTTAATTTTTTGGTGTGAATTTTACCCCCTTTTCTCCCCAATTTCGTGGTATCAAATTGTTAGTAGTTACTCTCTTGTCTCATCGCTACAACTCCCGTACGGGCTCGGGAGAGACGAAGGTCGAAAGCCATGCATTCTCCCGAAACACAACCCAACCAAGCCAGCCGCACCACTGTGTCGGAGGAAACACCGTGCACCTGGCGACCTGGTTAGCGTGCACTGCGCCCGGCCAGCCACAGGAGTCGCTAGTACGCGATGAGACAAGGATATCCCTACCGGCCAAACCCTCCCTAACCTGGACGATGCTAGGCCAATTGTACGTTGCCCCACGGACCTCCCGGTCGCGGCCGGCTGCGACAGAGCCGGGGCGCGAACCCAGAGTCTCTGGTGGCACAGCTAGCACTGCGATGCAGTGTCCTAGACCACTGCCCCTCCCTTGAGGCCCACCTTGCTCTTGATTTTCCTCACCACCACTACCTTGGATTCCCCTCAGGACCTGTTTACCCTGTTCTACTCAGCCAACTCCAACCTCAGTCTCCACATCTGGTTTTTCTGTAACTCATCCGAGCTTCCCTGGATCTGCACTCCATATATCCCTGTGTAACAATACATATTTTGGTTCACTCATCCCTGTTTCCTCATCTGAGTCTGCTCTTGAGTTCCCCTGTGTTTCTCCGCTTAAAAACAACACCTGCTGCCCATTCTGTAAATGTCAGTCAACATATAAATCACCCAGCCGTCAGTTAGATATACAGTGCATTCGGAAAGTATTCAGACCCTTGGAATTTTTGACATTTTGTTATGTTACAGCCTTATTCTAAAATTGATTAAATATTGTTTTCCCTCATCAACCTACACACAATACCCCATAATGACAAAGCAAAAAACACAAATTCCACAAAAAACTGAAATCACATTTACGTAAGTTTTCAGACCCTTTGCTCAGTACTTTGTTGAAGCAACTTTAGCAGGGATTATAGCCTCAAGTCTTCTTGGGTGTGACGCTACAAGCTTGGTACTCCTGTATTTGGGGAGCCTCAAGCTCTGTCAGGTTGGATGGGGAGCTTTGCTGCAGAGCTATTTTCAGGTCTCTCCAGAGATGCTCGATCACGTTCAAGTCCGGGCTCTGGCTGGGCCACTCAAGGACATTCAGAGACTTGTCCCGAACCAACTCCTGCGGTGCCTTGGCTGTGTGCTTAGGGTTGTTGTCCTGTTGGAAGGTGAACCTTCGCCCCAGTCTGAGGTCCTGAGCGGTCTGGAGCAGGTTTTCATCAAGGATCTCAGTTAATCTTTTCCTTGATCCTGACTAGTCTCCCAGTCCCTGCCGCTGAAAATCATCCCCACAGTATGATGCTGCCACCACCTTGCTTCACCACAGGGATGGTGCCAGGTTTCCTCCAGATGTGATGCTCGGCATTCAGGCCAAAAAGTTCAATCTTGGTTTCATCAGAACTGAAAATCTTGTTTCTCATGGTCTGAAAGTCCTTTAAGTTCCTTTTGGCAATCTCCATGTGGGCTGTCATGCGCCTTTTACTGAGGAGTGGCTTCCGTCTGGCCACTCTACCATAAAGACCTGATTGGTGGATTGCTGCAGAGATTGTTATCCTTCTGGAAGGTTCTCCCATCTCCACAGAGGAACTCTGGAGCTCTGTCAGAGTGACCATTGGGTTCTTGTTCTCCTCCCTAACCAAGCCCCTTCTCCCCTGATTGCTCAGTTTGGCCGGGCGGCCAGCTCAAGGAAGAATCTTGGTGGTTCCAAACTTCTTCCATTTAAGAATGATGGAGGCCACTGTGTTCCTGGGGACCTTCAATGCTGCATACATGTTTTGGTACCCTTCCCCAGATCTGTGCCTCAACACAATCCTGTCTGGGAGCTCTACGGACAATTCCTTTGACCTCATGGCTTGGTTTTTGCTCTGACATGCACTGTCAAATGTCGGACCTTATATAGACAGGTGTGTGCCTTTCCAAATCACGTCCAATCAATTGAATTTACCACAGATGGACTCCAATAAAGTTGTAGAAACATCTCAAGGATCATCAATGGAAACAGGATTTAAATATACACACAGGAAACTGTTGAGCGTGAAAAAGACAGCAGCTGTGCAGTTCTTGACACAGTCAAACCAGTGCACCTGGCACCTACTGCCATACCCCGTTCAAAGGCACTTCAATATTTTGTCTTCCCCATTCACCCTCTGAATGGCACACATACACAATCCATGTCTCAATGTCTCTTAAAAATCCTTCTTTAACCTGTCTCTTCTCCTTCATCTACACTAATTGAAGTGGATTTAACAGGTGACATCCATGAGGGATCATAGTGTAACAGTATTAACTGTCGTCCGTCCCCTCGCCCCTATAAGGGCTCTAACCAGGAACCCTCTGCACACATAGACAACTGACACCCATGAAGCATCGTTACCCATCGCTCCACAAAAGCCACGGCCCTTGCAGAGCAAGGGGAACCACTACTTCAAGGTCTCAGAGCGAGTGACGTCACCGATTGAAATGCTATTAGCTCGTACCACCGCTAACTAGCTAGCCATTTCACATAGGTTACAATAGCTTTCACCTGGATTCACCTGGTCAGTATATATCATCGAAAGAGCATGTGTTCCTAATGTTTTGTACACTCAGTGTAGATTAGTCAGTGGTGGAAATAGTGCTCAACTGTCATACTTGAGTGAAAGGAAATACTATACATCATATTCCTGATATTAAGCAAACCAGACAACACAATTTTCTTGTTTTTTACGTTTACACTCAGCCAGGGGCACTCTCCAACAACTAGACATCATTTACACTCAGCCAGGGGCGCACTCCAACAATTAGACATTATTTATACTCAGCCAGGGGCGCACTCCAACAATTAGACATCATTTACACTCAGCCAGGGGCGCACTCCAACAATTAGACATAATTTACACTCAGCCAGGGGCGCACTCCAACAATTAGACATCATTTACACTCAGCCAGGGGGGCACTCCAACAATTAGACATCATTTACACTCAGCCAGGGGGCACTCCAACAATTAGACATCATTTACACCAGGGGGCACTCAGCATCATTTACACTCAGGGGGGCACACTCCAACAATTAGACATCATTTACACTCAGCCAGGGGGCACACTCCAACAATTAGACATCATTTACACTCAGCCAGGGGGCACACTCCAACAATTAGACATCATTTACACTCAGCCAGGGGGCACACTCCAACAATTAGACATCATTTACACTCAGCCAGGGGGCACACTCCAACAATTAGACATCATTTACACTCAGCCAGGGGGCACACTCCAACAATTAGACATCATTTACAAACACAGTATATGTGTTTAGTGAGACCGCCAGATCAGAGGCAGTAGGAGGGGACGATATTGATAGGTGAGTGAATTGGACCATATTGCTGTCCTGCCCGAGCATTCAACATGCAACTAGTACTTTTGGGTGTCAGGGAAAATGTATGGAGTAAAAAGCACATTATTTTCTTTAGGAATTCAGTGGAGTGATAATAAAAGTTGTCCAAAATGTAAATAGTCAAAGTAAAGTAGAAATACCCCCAAAACTACTGTAGTGTTTACTTAAATACTTTACACTACTTTTATTAGTCTGTGATAGTGTATCTCCCCAAATGTTTAAAATGTTTTGGACAAACCTTTACAGATAAAATGTGATTTGAAGATGGATAATAGGTTGTAAAGTTGTTTTGTTTGTCACAGTTTTGGTTGTGGTATCGATAAACCTTCATCTTTAGGGGCAGTTGTCAAGTCCTTCTACTGGAGATACATATGTTGTGACTCACTGTGCTGTGAGCTGTTCACATGTGCTATTCCATTAGATGTTTCACTGCTGTTGTTACTGATGGAAAAATATAACGGCTGATGTGGGAATGAGGAAATGTACCCAAATGAGATAAACTGTGACTCACTTGAGGAAACAGTTTTCTCCCTCATTGCATCGTCTTATATCAGGCCACATTCCTCCTACACAACGCTAGTTCGTCCCTCCAGGAGGAATCTGTACTTTTCCTTCCACTAAATACAGTAAAACATGTTTTATATATTGACCGGTCATTTGTCAACACACACACCGTTTCTTATGACAAGGAAGCAGACAGTACCTCACAGGCTATTCCCTCGATCTAGTGTCTGATGTTTGACAGGTGGCTTCACTGTTCTCTCCAATACTTCAATAAACCATACTGTAATTACATATAAAAACATCTGAGATGTGACTCCATAAACATTGATTCACTGTGATCTGCTGTCATATGTATCAAGCGTCTCAGAGTAGGAGTGCTGATCTAGGATTTGTTTAGCCTTTTAGATCATAATGAATAATATTACATGGGCTGGGGGGGGACCTGATCCTAGATCTGATTCTAGACCCACTCGGAGACAATATATTACAGGTATAGGCATCAATGTTCATGATTACCTTTGATCTTCTGAAAAACTATCATGTAATTTCAAATATGACCACTACTGTCAGTCAGAATCTCTTCTCTCTTGCTTATTAATTCTGAAATCAACCAACTAACCACTCCCCTCCCTAAATCCACAGTATTCTACGTGATAATGGGGAAGAACCACAAATGTAATCTTCCAGAAATAGCTATATCTATGACATCACGATCCATGACAGTAGCTCGGCTTCCATCCCAATTGGCTACAGATCTTCATGCAAATATTCATAAATAAAATATGCGAATTTTCCTAACAGACCTGTTGCAGATAAAAGTCTGTGGGTGATGACGTAGAGCACACACAATGCACTTTTTCACGTATCGAATAGAAATCTACAATTCAATGTTTCCATCGCATTTTCAACTCTAACTATTTTGTCACAAAAAACTGTTGAGTTAAATAGTAAATTTGCCGAATCTGGTCTTGGCATGTGTGATTTAGACAACAGCTCGCAGATACAGTGCGGTTAAACTGTCAACATGATGAGATTATTATGGATAAGAGCGAGAATATTTTAATTTGTCAAACGGCAGTCAATCCTCATGTCACCAGAATAATCGACAGATATTTATTGGAAAGGAGCATCGAGGTCATTTTACACTTTCTCCACCCTGTGGATTTCATCAAAATGTATTTAATTTGTAGCCTAATAAACTGTGTGGTTTCCCGAGTCGTAGAGTGCTTTATCTTGGCCAGGTCGCAGTTGCAAATGAGAACTTGTTCTCAACTGGCCTACCTGGTTAAATAAAGGTGAAATAAAAAAAAATAAAAAAATAAAGTAGTGGGAGGACCACACAACGTGTCATCATCATCACATAACTCCCAAATTTACTTCAATATGATGGTTATGACATCAGTATTTGCGCATCAATGCGTTTCCAACCACCATTTCTCGCATAATACATTTTACCGAAACAAATAGATCGCACCAAATCGAATGAGCAAATGATCGGTCGCCATTTATACGATTGTTCTGAAACGACCGTTTCAACACAGCTGTCGTGATTTTTTTTTTATACAGTATGACTTCACAAGCATAAAAACTGCGGATGGCAACGCGGTTAGCGAAACACATTTAAAAACGTCTCTTCTTCTTCTTCTTCTTCTAGCCAATTCAAATGAACCCTAGACTCTTGACCTTCAATGACTGTCAGTTACTGTGGGTTGCTTTAGGAGTGGGGCAGTCCAGATCCTTTCATATTTGTTGAGTTTATTGGTCAGAAAATAGAATGCGAAAAGTAGTGAGAGTGTATTATAGCAGTGGGTCAGATTCTAATCCATGCTGGCAGCAGTACAAGCAGTACATTTTATCTTGAGGCAGTGGTTTAGATGGCTAGAGCACACATTATAGCCAATTTGTCACATTCTACTTATGATAAATAGGTAGATCCACGCCTCAGGGGTTGATTGGCACATTGATTGGAAATCTGTAGAGTGATTGCTCAATCACAAAATGTTGTTTCTGTTCAATGGTTCGAATTGCAATCCTGACTTGAGAAACATTTCTCTCTGGTGGTATTTCTGTCTTGGCAAAAACTACGGCTGTCAATGAAAACATTTAACATGGACTTTTTACATTGTTATTACTAATTAGCAGTTCACATTTCTGGATACTTTCTTTCCATTTAGACCCTACAAAATGTGATTAGCACATGGAAATAGGTTACCCTCAGACTGACTGAATGCTAACTGTTATATCAGGCCCATGGAACACATGTCTGATTATTACCAGCATGACTTTACTGCTAATTAACCAACATTTTGTATTACAGGATTATTTTCGCGTTACATCTACTGTATGTTCTACACTAATAAATAATGCTTCGTTCCGTATGCTTGGATGTTACACAATCTTTGCTTTCAAATAAAGTTATTCAATTCGGACACTGAAATGCTCAACTTCTACAATCTTCAGCAGAACTTCCTGCATAAGATGTAACCAGTATGAATCATTGCAAACCACCACCAATGTCCTAGATCTCTATCGTTGTTTCTTGGAAACGGACGTGCAAAATGCCCCGTTTTTGTATTATTTCTCACAATCAAACATACTGTAGGCCTATCTTACATAGCAGAAATGAGCCAGTAATACAGTGTTTTTTTTGTTGGTAGAAATGTTACCTTTATTTAACTAGGCAAGTCGGTTAAAAGTAAATTATTATTTACAATGACTGCCGACCCCCGGCAAAAACCAGGCGACGCTGGGCCAATTGTGTGCCACACTATGGGACTCCCTATCACGGCCGGATGTGTCCTGGTGAGAACCTATAGTATCCCAAAAGGAAATGTATAGTGGAGATTACTGTGTTACCTTAAGTGTTTGCACCTGGAGAAAGGTTCATCGAATGGAAATGGATCTGCAGAGTTGCAATACAGCAACTTTAGAGGTCCAATGTGACTGCATCACTCTGACGAAAGATAGGATTTGAATCATGCCAACATGAAGCATTTCATGTCAAGGCATACCAACCACAAGCTCTGTAAACTCGTGAGTTCTCACCCTAAATGAGATGCCGCTCAACTTCAGTCAGACACATTTATCACTGTCAAGGTGTCTGACTCGATCTCACACACTGTATGCAAATATTCAGACAAAATGTACTCGTGCCAGCCAGGGGCGTAGGTAGTGACATATATAAAAAACGTATGCTGACACCCCTTCAAATGAGTGGATTTGGCTATTTTAGCCACACCCATTGCTGATAGGTTTATCAAATCGAGCGCACAGCCATGCAATCTCCATAGACAAACATTGGCAGTAGAATGGCCTTACTTAAGAGCTCAGTGACTTTCAATGTGGCACCGTCATAGGATGCCACCTTTACAACAAGTCAGTTCGTCAAATTTGTCTGTCCCCAGATGCAAAACTCACTACCGAGTTCCAAACTGCCTCTGGAAACAACGTCAGCACAAGAACTGTTTGTTGGGAGCTTCATGAAATGGGTTTCCATGGCCGAGCTGCCGCAGACAAGCACACAAGCCTAAGATCATTGGCAGGAGCGATGTAAAGCTTGCCAGCAGTGGAAATGCGTTTTCTGTAGTGATGAATCACTCTTCACTCTTCATCTGACGGACTAATCTGGGTTTGGCGGACGCCAGGACAACGCTACCTGCCCCAATGCATAGTGCCAACTGTAAAGTTTGGTGGATGAGGAATAATGGTCTGGGGCTGTTTTTCATTGTTCGGGCTAAGCCCCTTAGTTCTAGAGGAGGGAAATCTTAATGCTACAGCATATAATGACATTCTAGACGATTCTGTGCTTCCAACTTTGTGGCAACAGTTTGGGGAAGGCCCTTTCCTGTTTCAGCATGACAATGCCCCCGTGTACAAAGCGAGGTCCATACAGAAATAGTTTGTTGGGATCGGTGTGGAAGAACTTAACAGGCCTGCACAGAGCCCTGACCTCAACCCCATCGAACACACTTGGAATGAATTGGAAGGCCGACTGTGAGCAAGGCGTAATCGGCCAACATCAGTGTCCCATCTCACTAATGCTCTTGTGGCTGATTAGAAGCAAGTCCCCGCAGCAATATTCCAACATCTTGTCGAAAGCCTTCCCAGAAGAGTGGTGGCTGTTATAGCAGCAAAGGGGGGACCAGCTTCGTTTTAATGTCCATGTTTTTGGAATGAGCTGTTTTGATGAGCAAGTGTCCACATACTTTTGGTCATGTTGTGTATATACAGTATATTTAGGAACTCAGTCGGGGTCTCAACTTACTGTTGAGAGTTAGAATAGTAGAACACCCAAGGTGTAATTTTGAAACTCGGTTGTGTATCAGCAGTCTTCCTTTTCATATGTCACTCACTGATAGTCACCCAATTAGCCCATGTCAGGAAAAATTCAATGACGAAGGGCACGTCCCCAGGGGCTCTGATCTCCATGGGGCCCACATTGATTTTATTAGGCACTTTTAATTCAGATCCCCATCAGCTGTTGAAGAAGGAGCAGCTATTCTTCCTGGGGTCCACACAAAACATAGAACATGACAAAATACGGAACACTAATGGACAAGAACAGCAACACAAATATCATATTTAATTATATTATGTTTGTATTCAATTCATATTACATTAGCAAAATATTTCATATTAACATGGCATAAGACATGGAAAAAATGTCTAGAAATCCAGGGAATTTGTTTTTAAATCAGCAAAAAAAATCTCCCCACCTCATGACAAAATTTGTAGAATTGTAGAAAATTTGCTGTAAAACTGCAACAACAACAGAAAAGTTATATAAAACAAACGTATTTGTTTACCATTTCTCAATAAAATACTTTTTCTGCTAACAGATCCCTGTGTCAATATTAAATTATTGTTTTTAAACCCGGTGCTGATTTAAGTTGTAGCTGCTAATATTATATAGCTAATAGTTAACGTGTTTGTAGATGGACTGAAGGACCTATGTACATAGATATGGAATCACTGGCCACTTTAATAATGTTGAAATAATATTTCCATACCGTTTTTCTCATCTCATTTGAATATACTTAGATTTGTGTGTATTGTTGTGAATCGTTTTTATATACTACTGCACAGTTGGAGCTAGGAACACAAGCATTTCACGATGCCTGCAATAACATCTGCTAAATATGTGTATGTGACCAATAACATTTGATTTGATGTCAACTGTTGCATATTGACAGTTATGTTATGGTTAGGGTTACAGGGAAAGGGAAATGGGGATACCTTGTTCAAGACTGCTGATCTAAGGTCTTATTTTAACAAAGCTACCAGCTTTAATGAACCACAGAGAGGTGTGACATGCCATCATCCAACGCATTGCGGTGCCATAAGCAAGTATCCATTATTAATAACAAAGAGGTCAAAGCACAGTGTAGTAGCCTGGATAAAAGCTTGGAAAAAGTGTAGGGTCTCAAACAATCTCAGATGTGGATATACCACCCCCTGCTGGACTGATGAGGGATGAACTGACAGAAGCCCTCCAGTGAGATCTCGTTGGACAGAAAGACTGGCTGGCCTTCTGCTCTGGCTGAGGGACTGACTGTGTGTGTGGAACATGTTGCTGTACTCTTTCATCTCGCCAACTACTCGCCAATGTCCTATCTCTTGACAAGAAGGTAGACGAAACTCGAGCAAGGGTTGCCTTCCAGAGAAACATCAGAGATTATAACGTTCTCTGTTTCACAGAAACATGGCTCTCTCGGGATATGTTATCGGAATCGATCCAGCCACCGAGCTTCTCCATGCATCGCGCCGACACAGATAAACACCTCTCTGGGAAGAGGAAGGGCGGGGGTTTATGCCTTATGATTAACAACTCATGGTGTGATCATAAGAACACACAGGAACTCAAGTCCTTCTGCTCACCCGACCTAGAATACCTTACAAGTAAATGCCAGCCATTCTACCTACCAAGAGAATTCTCGTCAGTTATAGTTACACCGGTGTACATCCCCCCCTCAAGGGAACATCTAGATGGCCCTCAAGGAACTTCACTTGACTCTACGTAAACTGGAAACTATATACCCGGAGGCTGCATTTATTGTAGGTGGGGATTTTAACAAAGCAAATTTGAGATCAATGTTACCTACATTTTATCAGCATATTGATTGCACGACACGAAGGGCTAATACTCTCAACCACTGCTACTCTAACTTAAGCGATTTATACAATGCCCTCCCCCGCACTCCCTTTGGCAAATCTGACCACGACGCCATCTTGCTAGTCCCGACTTATAGGCAGAAACTCAACCAGGATGTACCAGTGACGAGAACCATGCAATGCTGGTCTGACCAGTCGGAAGCCACGCTCCAAGATTGTTTTGATCACGCAGACTGGAAGATGTTCCAGTCAGCCTCAGAGAATGACAATGATCTGTACGCTGACTCTGTGAGTGTGTTTAGAAATTCGTGCATTGGAGATGTCGTACCCACTGTTACTGTTAAAACCTACCCTAACCAGAAACAGTGGATGGATGGCGGCATTCGCGAAAATCCAGCGCATTTAACCATGGAAAGAGGTCTGGTGATATGGCTGAATATAAACAGTGTAGTTATTCCCTCCGCAATGCAATCAAACAAGCGAATTGTCAGCACAGGGACAAGGTGGAGTCACAATTCAATGGCTCAGACACGAGACGTATGTGGCAGGGTCTACAGGAAATCACGGACTACAAAAACAAAAACAGCCACGTCATGGATACAGATGTCACACTTCCAGACAAACTACACACCTTCTTTGCTAGCTTTGAGGACAATACAGTGCCGCCGTCGCGGCTCGCTAACAAAGACAAAAGCTGGGACCGAGAGATTGAGAAACAGCTTCTGTCTCAAGGCCATCAGATTGCTAAACAGCAATCATTACGTCAGAGAGGCTGCTGCCCACATTGAGACCCAATCACTGGACACTTTAATAAATGGATCACTAGTCACTTTAATTAAACAACGCCACTTAAAATAATGCCACTTTAATAATGTTTACATATCTTACATTACTCCTATCACATGTACAGTGGGGCAAAAAAAGTATTTAGTCAGCCACCAATTGTGCAAGTTCTCCCACTTAAAAATATGAGAGAGGCCTGTAATTTTCATCATAGGTACACTTCAACTATGACAGACAAAATGAGAAAAAAAATCCAGAAAATCACGTTGTAGGATTTTTAATGAATTTATTTGCAAATTATGGTGGAAAATAAGTATTTGGTCAATAACAAAAGTTTATCTCAATACTTTGTTATATAGCCTTTGTTGGCATATTTTTAAGTGGGAGAACTTGCACAATTGGTGGCTGACTAAATACTTTTTTGCCCCACTGTATATACTGTATTTTATACCATCTACCGCACTTTGCCTATGCTGCTCGGCCATCGCACATCCATATAGTTATATGTACATATTCTCATTCACCCCTTTAGATCTGTGTATTAGGTAGTTGTTGGGAATTGTTTGATTATTTGTGACATATTACTGCACTGTTGGAACTAGAAGAACAAGCATTTCGCTACACTCGCACATCTGCTAACCATGTGTATGTGACCAATAAAATTTGATTTGATTTAATTTGGATTGCGGGATTTTTTAAACTTTTAAACTCGGACAAAACAGAGATGCTAGTTCTAGGACCCAAGAAACAAAGATCTTCTGTTGGATGTGACAATTAATCTTAATGGTTATACAGTCGTCTCAAATAAAACTTTAAAGGACCTCGGCGTAACTCTGGACCCTGATCTCCTTTTTGACGAACATATCAAGACTGTTTCAAGGACAGCTTTTTTCCAACTACGTAACATTGCAAAAATGAGAAACTTTCTGTCCAAAAATGATGCAGAAAATGTATCCATGCTTTTGTCACTTCTAGACTACAGCAATGCTCTACTTTCCGGCTACCCGGATAAAGCACAAAATCATCTTCAGTTAGCGCTAAACACAGCTGCTAGAATTTTGACAAGAAACAAAAAATGAGATCATATTACTCCAGTGCTAGCCTCTCTACACTGGCTTCCTGTTAAGGCAAGGGCTGATTTCAAGGTTTTACTGCTAACCCTCAAAGCATTACATGGGCCTGCTCCTTTCTATCTTTCCAAATTGGTTCTGCTGTACATACCTACATGTACGCTACGGTCACAAGACGCAGGCCTCCTTATTGTCCCTAGAATTTCTAAGCAAACAGCTGGAGAAAGGGATTTCTCCTATTGAAGCCCAATTTTATGGAATGGTCTGCCTATCCATGTGAGAGACGTAGATCTTTCTCGACCTTTAAGTCTTTATTGAAGACTTATCTATTCTGTAGGCCCTATGACAGAGTGTAGTCTGGCCCAGAGGTGTGAAGGTGAACAGAAAGGCACTGTAGTGAACAACCACCCTTGCTGTCTCTGCCTGTCCAGGTCCCCTCTCTCCATTGGGATTTTCTGCTTCTAACCCTATTACGGGGGCTGAGTCACTGGCTTACTTCCATTTTGTCCCTAGGAGGGGTGCATCACTTGAGTGGGTTGAGTCACTGATTTGATCTTCCTGTCTGGGTTGGCGCCCCCATCGGGTTTGTGCCGTGGGTAATATGTTGTCCTGCACCTGCGGTTTTCGACTCTCTCTCTCTATCGCACCTCTGCTGTCTCTAACTCTGAATGATCGGCTATGAAAAGCCAACTGACATTTACTCCTGAGGTGCTGATCTGTTGCACCCTCTACAACCACTGTGATTATTATTATTTGACCCTACTGGTCATCTATGAACGTTTAAACATCTTGGCCATGTACTGTTATAATCTCCATCCAGCACAGTCAGAAGAGGACTGGCCACCCCTCAGAGCCTGGTTCCTCTCTAGGTGTCTTCATAAGTTCCTACCTTTCTAGGGAGTTTTTCCTAGCCACCGTGCTTCTACACCTACATTGCTTGATGTTTGGGGTTTTAGGCTGGGTTTCTGTATAGCACTTTGTGACTTCGACTAATGTAAAAAGGCCTTATAAATACATTTCATTGATTGATACTGTGGGATCCTGTATTTTACATTATAGCCATTACCATATATATATGATTAAATATTATCTGATGTTGGCTGTGTGAAGTATCTGCATTTGTGCACTTGAGCATAATCATGAGTAAACAACTGCTTGCTACATCTACTTGCCTGTTTGTGTGTGTGTGACAATTACAGCCCAGCAGACGCTTTGTCCTTGTGTTTGTATGTAACAATATTGAGCACATGGTGTGACTTGCTGTATCTTACAAAGTTGTGATAGGGAGGGGTGGTCATCACGAGGTTTAACTGAGATGGAAAAATACTGAACAACACAATAGCAGGAACTGAGCAACTGTTATAACTAGGGGGTGATACCAGAACAGTAGGAATCGATACATTGATGGAGGGAGGACTCCAAGAGGCGGGGACCCGCCTGAGCGCCTGCAATAGGCTGAGCAAGTTTAAACCACGCCCAGCCTCTACTGTGATAGGCCAACAGACGGGTTGGAACAATGTCTATCACACTATAAGAACACTGTTTACATACATCCTGTCAGTTCTCTGTTCTGCCCTGCGTGGTATTACAGTGAGCCCAGTCAGTTCTCTGTTCTGCCCTGCGTGGTATTACAGTGAGCCCAGTCAGTTCTCTGTTCTGCCCTGCGTGGTATTACAGTGAGCCCAGTCAGTTCTCTGTTCTGCCCTGCGTGGTATTACAGTGAGCCCAGTCAGTTCTCTGTTCTGCCCTGCGTGGTATTACAGTGAGCCCAGTCAGTTCTCTGTTCTGCCCTGCGTGGTATTACAGTGAGCCCAGTCAGTTCTCTGTTCTGCCCTGCGTGGTATTACAGTGAGCCCAGTCAGTTCTCTGTTCTGCCCTGCGTGGTATTACAGTGAGCCCAGTCAGTTCTCTGTTCTGCCCTGCGTGGTATTACAGTGAGCCCAGTCAGTTCTCTGTTCTGTTCTGTGAGCCCAGTCAGTTCTCTGTTCTGCCCTGCGCAGTGAGCCCAGTGTTCTGTATTACAGTGAGCCCAGTTCAGTTCTCTGTTCTGCCCTGCGTGGTATTACAGTGAGCCCAGTCAGTTCTCTGTTCTGCCCTGCGTGGTATTACAGTGAGCCCGTATATACGAAAGTTGCATTTGCCATTTATTACTTAGCTAATAAAAAATACATAGTATACAATCGGTGACTCATTGTTATATTTATCCTGATACCAGATTCGAATTTACGCAACTCTAACAATACATATGAATCAGAAATGTATCAAACATGACTGATGATTCAATTTCTTGAGGGAAGCGGTAAGTATATCTCAGAACGATATGGAGATAAAGGGGTTTAAAAAATAATTTAAAAAGAATATGTCTGCTTGTATTTTTATTTGACCTTTATTTAACTAGGCAAGTCAGTTAAGAACACATTCTTATTTACAATGACGGCCTAGGAACAGTGTGTTAACTGCCTTGTTCAGATTTATCTTCACATAGAACACTTTGTCCTAGGGGGTCAAATTCACAAAAAAAACAAAAGCAGATTTGGCAATGATTGGGCATTCATACCTCTGCCTCTCTGTCTGAAGTGGTGTACACATTCAAGTTGGATTTTGTCGATAGCTTCACATGGAATCTGAAGCGCTGTAAGGAGGAACTCTCTAATTACAGATTCAGGCACATCTCCTTCTTTCTCTTGGATAACTGTAAGTACTAGATTCTCTCTCATGGATCTAGTCTGTATGTCAAGTAAGGCTTCTCTCAGAACAGTGTTCTCCTTTTTTAAGTTCATTAACTTCGGTTTCAATCTTATTGACTGTCCCTTCTAGCTTGTTTGTGTCTTTCTCCAATGTTGCAGATTTTTCATCACTCATCTTGAGGTTTGCTTTCAACTCTTTTACGTGTATCCTTACTGACTAGTTCAAGTATATCCACTTTGTCATTTATTGATTTTAACAGATCGGTTTCGACCTTTACCATTTCCGGTGGTGAAAATATTAAATCGTCTGCGTCTATAGAAGAGTCACGTTTTCATTATGAAATAGGTTCCCCTGTCTTACTCTCCATCGTGTTTGGGTGTTGCTTGTTTTCGTATTATTTGTTGATACATACTGTATCTCTAGTTTTTTGATTTGTTGTATGTTGTTATCCAGATTGAAGGTTATCATCCACCAGATTGTGTAGTGCTAATATTTAGTCTAACTTCCCGATTTTTTTATATTAGGTTTTTATCTTGAGGTGCTCTACATAGCTTCGTTCAGTACGCCATCTTGGTGTGTGAGTCTTCACAAATCATCTCCCTCCTTGCTGTCCCCAGTCCACCTGGTTGTGCTGCTGCTCCAGTTTCAACTGTTCTGCCTGAGGCTATGGTACCTGTTCACCGGACGTGCTAACTTGTTCTGGACCTGCTGTTTTCGACTCTCTCTTTCTACCGCACCTGCTGTCTCTATTTCTGAATGATCGGCTATGAAAAGCCAACCGACACTTACTCCTGAGATGCTGACCTGTTGCACCCTCTACAACCACTGTGATTATTATTATTTGACCGTACTGGTCATCTATGAACGTTTAAACATCTTGGCCATGTACTGTTATAATCTCCATCCAGCACAGCCAGAAGAGGACTGGCCACCCCCTCAGAGCCTGGTTCCGCTCTAGGTTTCTTCCTAGGTTCCTGCATTTCTAGGGAGTTTTTCCAAGCCACCGTGCTTCTACGTCTGCATTGCTTGTTGTTTGGGGTATTAGGCTGGGTTTCTGTATAGTGCTTAGTGACTACGGCTAATGTAAAAAGGGCTTTATAAATACATTTGATTGATTGATACATATGAATCATAAATGTATCAAACATGACTGATGATTCAATTTCTTGAGGGAAGCGGTAAGTATATCTCAGAATGATAAGGAGATAAAGGGGTTAAAAAATAAAATAAAAAATGACATGTCTCTGTGTCTCTGTTTGTATCAACTTCACATGGCACATGTTGTACTAGGCTGTAATAGGTGTTTTAACTGAAGGCTGTTCTAACTGTTTTAACTGTAGGTTGTAATAGCTGTTTTATCTGAAGGCTGTTCTCGGCTGTAATAGCTGTTTTAACTGAAGAATGGGAGAGGAACAGAAGATTCAGATTACTGCCCTTGGGCTTTTCCCATACAAGGGGGTCAACCTGGTCAGAGGGGTGCATCAAGTCCAACACCTTGATTCTCTGGAGACATTTGAAATACGGGATGATGACATCGTTGTTGTTACTTACCCACGGTCAGGTAAGACCATGCATCTGACATAGGTTATAGGCCTGTACAGTACTTACTGTAGAGTGACTTATAGGCTACACTACACAATATATTGAATTCTGCATGAATTTAGGTATTGTATTGTGAATGTGCAACATGATCTCACAAATGCTGTGATTGTATTTCTTTAAAACCACAGGAACTACATGGACACAGTATATTTTGTCCCTATTGTATCATGAAGATCAAATGACAGAGGGAAGTAACAAACCAATCCAGGAACTAGTGCCCTTCCTTGAGGAAAACTCAAGACAAATAGACTACAATAACCAACCATCAACAAGAACATTCACGTCTCACTTACATTTGTCCTCAATCCCTCAAGGACTGAGAGAGAAGGGAAAGGTAAGAGAGAGAGAGAGAGAAATAACATGCAATGAATGCAAAACAACAACTGCCAGTGAAACCCATGTTTTGATAATTGTTTAAATAAAACTGTACACAGACAGAATATATGAATATGTTTTTAAAAAGTCTTCAGAGACTGACTACATTTAAAAAAAACCTGGATGCCAACCATGAGATTTGACAGATTATTTAATTTACAGCAATTGAATCTACAATGTACTGTATTAGTTTTGAATTGTGGTGTTCAAGTTATATTGAATTGGCTGCATTCTAATTGTGTCAATTGTTTATTAAGGTGATCTACATAGCCAGGAACCCAAAGGATGTTGCCGTGTCCTTATTTCATCTCCAAAATTTCACGAAAGTCCTTAAGAGCGAACCTGACTTCAATACATTTCTGATTCAATTTCTCAAGGGGGAGGGTAAGTATATCTCAGAAGTTTAAACACATGTTCGAAACATGTCCAAAGTGTCAATGTGAAATACCCTAATAATGTTTCTTTCCTAGTTCTCGGGGGGTCTTGGTTTGATCATGTTGATGATTGGTATGCTCACAAAGATGAATTTGACATCCTTTCTATGACATATGAAGATATGATCAAGGTAAGTTCATTTCCATAATAGATGAGATGACATAACAGTGGATAATATACACTGAGCGGAGAAAACATTAGGAACACATGCTCTTTCCATGACAGACTGACCAGGTGAAAGCTATGGTCGCCTATTGATGTCATTTGTTAAATCTACTTCAATCAGTGTAGATGAAGGGGAGGATACAGGTTAAATAATCATTTTTAGCCTTGAGACAACTGAGAGATGTATTGTGTATGTGTGGAATTTAGAGAGTGAATGGGAAAGACAAAATATTGAATTGCCTTTGAACAGGGTATGGCAGGCACACCTCTTTGAACGTGTCAAGAACTGTAACGCTGCTGTTTTTTTTAATGCTTAACAGTTTTCTGTGTGTATACAGAATGGTCCACCACCCAAAGGACATCCAGCCAACTTGACACAAGGGTAGAATGCTTTCGACACCTTGTAGTCCATGCCCCGACGAATTGAGTCTGTTCTGAGGGGAAAAGGGAGGTGTTCCTAATATTTTGTACACTCAGTGTATTGCTGAGACTAGTAATCAAACTATAACAATTGCTTTCAGGACACACGAGGTGCAATTGTCAGGATATCAAACTTCTTGGGCAAAAAGCTGGATGACCAAACCATTGACATGATCGTGGACAAATCCTCCTTCAAGAACATGAAGGAAGACCCACAGGCTAGACGTGATAAACAGCATCCAGAATTTTTTGAACAAAGTGGATCCTTTATTAGAAAAGGTATGGCATCTATGTGATCCACATGAATAAAGATTGGGTTAGTCATGAAGTCAATTTCAACTATTGTTTACAAAATTCATCAAGGAAAATAGCACTAAAAAGAATGCCCTTAATATGCTGTTTGTTTTGTCTCTGACCAGGGAAGGTTGGGGACTGGAAGACTATGTTCACTGTGGCCCAGAGTGAGGGATTTGACCAGATCTACATGGAGAAGATGAAAGACTTGGCTCTTGAATTTGACTGGAAGCTGTGAAAACAGACATGTCCTGGTTACACGATGAAGACCTTCATCAACTTGGCTGAAGATGTCAGCAAATTGATCCAGATCAACACCAACAAAAACTTGTGTTGTTGATCTGTAATTGTCAAATTGTGCTTCAGTTGTGCAAATCAATCCAAATATGTCACTAAAACATGTTTTGAATCTAGGCTGACTAGATTGGCGGAAATAGCTGCCCTGCTGCAATGATTTGTGAAAATAAACACATGCAATAATTACAAAATATTATTAAGATGCGCACATAATTCATATCTTGTATAAACTGTTACTAAAAAATAATTGGTCTCTTATTATGATTCGCCCCATGTTTTGTGGAACTACAGAGTGAGGATATGGACTACAGTACCCAAAAGGCAATGCTGGTCTTCAGCCTAACGCAAAGCCTCATTTCGAGACCAATGTGGTCTTTGTCTGTATTGTATTTATTTTGCAAATGTAATCGTTCAGGTTGCAATAATGTAGATGTGAACGATACTGCATCCTCCTGTGATACCTAGCTATCCGTCCATGATTTAGGCAAAGCGACGTTGACATTTTTACAGAGGGGCAGACTGTGTGGCCAGCTAAACGTATCGGCAATGAGGGGTTTGTTTTCCTTAATAACAACTAGTTAGCTACAGCAGCTATCCTCCATCCGTGTTGAAGCGAGGAATTGTGTTATAACGTTTATGATGTGGCAAATAACACCTGTAAACTGTATGTCAGTGTCAGTCTGTCGAATTAGTTAACGGACTCAACTCTAAACTACAGCGATTTAGCGAGCTAGCTGTAAACATCTGTTTATTTACTTGGTAACTAGAGCTAGCTAGCAAGCACTGACAACAAGACGACGATGTGGCAAAGCGTTGGTCTCACTGTGCTGGTAATTGTGGCCACCCTTGTGTGCGCGTTGCTCTTCATGGTTTTTGGTAAGTAACAAATGTGTTGGATTCGTGATTTTTTTTTCCTCTCCAGTTTTCTTGAATGTTGTGAGATTAACGTTACTGAGATTTGACGAGGACCTCTGACACAGCTTCGAAATGTATCAGCTAACCGTTAGCTACAGTAGCTAGCTAGCAATGCCATTATAGATAGCTACTGTCCGTATATAACATCATCAAGATCTCATGTTAGCAGCTAGCTATCTTTACTTAGGAGCAGTGACTGTGCAAGACCTCAATACACACCATGTTATAGGTTCGTAGTTAGCACCTGTTTTGTAGCTAAGCCCCTCATAGCTGTTATGAATTGGTGGAGGTCCTGGGCTGGCGTGGTTACACATGGTCAGGTTGTGAGGCTGGTTGGACATACTGCCAAATTCTCTAAAATGATGTTGGAGGCGGCAACAGCTCTGGTGTACAACTCTTGCCTAGTTAAAAAAAAAAAAAAAAAGTTAAACAGCTCTGGTCGATATTCCTGCAGTCATCATGCCAATTGCACGTTCCCTCAACTTGAGACGTTTGTGGCGTTGTGTGACACAACTACACATTTTAGTGGGGCCTTTTATTGTCCCCAGCACAAGGTGCACCTGTGTAATGATCATGCTGTTTAATCAGCTTCTTGATATGCCACACCTGTCAGGTGGATGGATTATCTTGGCAAAGGAGAAAGGCTCACTATCAGGGATGTAAACAAATCTGAGATTAGTAAGCTTTTTGTAGGTATAATATTATTTATTTAAGCTCATGAAACATGGGACCAACACTTTACATGTTGTGTGTTTATTTTTGTTCAGTATTATTTGTTTTGCTGACACTCCATACTGGACTGTATAGCCTACTGGCTACTTTCACTCCTATTTTAGAGAAGTTTCTGCTTATAATTTCTGACATTTGGTAGGACATTTTTATAATTTCTGACTTTTGGTAGGACATCATTTCTGACATTTGGTAGGCCATTTGTTTGTCAACTATAGTTGGATACATTTAGCTTCTCTTCTGTCATAACTTGTTGCCCCAGAAGACTAAATAAAGTAGTTATCATCAGAATAATGTCATACATCGATAGAATGAACGCATTAGTAATCTAGTTAACACTGGTAAAGTTGTCCGTTTCATTTAGGGACCGTGGAGAAAACACAACTCCAAAACAGTGGAAAGATTGGTCCTGTGCAAAATATCCAAATGTCATCAGTTTGACCGGTTTTAAGGAAATGAAAAGCTGACTTCAGTTTGTCTTGAGTGCAAATTTTATGTGGTTGAAATACTGTCTGCTTGCATAACAGTGTCAAAGATAACACATTACACACATATTCACATTTTCTCAAGAGATGCTGAAAGAAACAAATCATATTTCTCAAGTCCTGTTCCCAAGACAAAATTAACATTTATTGTATCATTTTACTGCAAGAAATGAATAATTCTGCAGGAGTAAATATTATTATTACACTTCTAACCCATATGAACTTAAATGAGGAATATTCTGTTTATTCATGGATACTAGTGAGTGGGATACCAAAGGTGCATGTAAACAGCCTATCCCGAATAAGACCCTAAGCGGGATATGAGCTACTATCTGGAATACTGTGTGCATGTAAACAGCTTATCCCGAATAAGACCCTAAGCGGGATAGGAGCTACTATCCGGAATACTGTGTGCATGTAAACGCGGTCACTGACTCAAATACAACAAGTTCATTATTTGATTCTTACGCACTTATGCTCTGTTTGGCCCCTCAGGTTGGTATGTTGTCTGGCAGCTCTTCCTGTCCAAGTTCAAGTTCCTGCGTGAGATGTTGGGCGACACCGGCTCTCCACAGGCCGAGACCCAGCCTTCCGAATCCAGGAGCGAACGTACCTCTCCTCCACCCCCACGCCAGAGGCCCAAGACTGCCCGCCAGAGGGCTGTTCCTCCTAATAGTACTACATAGATTACCTCACCCGTCCGCTGTCGGCCACACCCTGTCCTGTTGTTCACCAAACCAGCCGTCCCACTAGGAAACAGTGGTGGACAAAAACCCCTTTAATAAATTGCATGATTTGGAATGGCATACTACCCCCATGTCCGTGTATACTGCTGCCTCTCCTGATGAAATCCACCCCTCCACTCTGCACTACTAAAGACATCCTCGTTGATGACACTTGACACGTTCTTCTTACTAGACTAGGCACAGCTGCTGATATTATAAAGGGACAAGCCGTCAAATCATGGAACATTCTGTATGCCACTTGTTCATGTTTCAAATATGTATTTTAGCTGTTCACAGTGTATGTACTGAGCAGCATGTTTGGTCTCTTCACCTGGCCTTCACTGACACTGCAACATGGTCACCACTAATTGGCTGACGCTGTAACATGGTCTGCTCTGATTGTCTGACGCTGTAACACGGTCAGCTCTGACTGGCTGATGCTGTAACATGGTCAGCTCTGACTGGCTGACGCTGTAACATGCTCAGCTCTGATTGGCTGACACTGGAACATGGTCAGCTCTGTGGACTCCTGAGTGGCCCAGCGGTCTAAGGCGCTGCATCTCATTGTTAGAGGCGTCACTACAGACCCTGGTTCGATTCTGGGCTGTATCACAACCGGCCGTGATTGAGAGTCCCATAGGGCGGCGCACAATTGGCCCAGCGTCATCCGGGTTAGAGTTTGGCCGGGGTAGGCCGTCATTGTAAATAAGAATTTGTTCTTAACTGACTTTCCAAGTAAATAAAGGTTAAATAAAATATTGGCTGACACTGGAACATGGTCAGCTCTGATTGGCTGACACTGGAACATGGTCAGCTCTGATTGGCTGACACTGGAACATGGTCAGCTCTGATTGGCTGACATTGGAACATGGTCAGCTCTGATTGGCTGACACTGGAACATGGTCAGCTCTGACTGACTGTCATGCTGCTGACACCTACATGGGGAATCTGTTCCTCCAACAGCAGACAGCTGAGTGTGAGTTCTCTGTCGTGTGTGTGTGTGTGTGTGCGCACGTTTTATGAGAGTGTGTTTATTTGAACAGACGTGTGTTTGTAGTAAAGCCTATATTCAGACACAGACAAAGCGTTGTATAAACAGGCTCATTTATCATTTACATTCAGAGGCAAAACAACTTGTAGAAGAGAAACTGAATAAAACTATTTGCATAACTGACAACCGAAGTTCTTCCATGCCAGTAAATTTCACTTTATTTTTTAACAAAAGTGCAATGAAAGGAATGTTTTTGTTTTGTTATTCAGACTACATATGTAATGGAACGGTTAACTACCCTTAAGACCGAGAGGGTTGTAATAAACACAATGTCCAGGGGCTGTAGCTGTCTCAGAGTAGGACTGCTGATTTAGGATCAGTTTTGCCCTTTAAATCACATTGAATACAAGTACATGGACAGGGGGGACCTGATCCTAGATCAGCACCACTACTGTGATCCGCTTTATACACAGAGCTCCCTAGGCAACAAATAGGCTATAGCTCATTGCTCTGGCCAGCTAGCCTCCCCGAGGTGTTAACTGGGGTGTATTCAATAGGAACCAAACGGAAGAGGACAGCTGAAACGGGGGGGACCTAACCAGAACTTGTCCGATAAGAAACTTGTTTTTCGTTGCAAAACATTATGCTATGGTGTGCACTAATGAATACACCCCAGGGCTCCAAGCTACAGCTAGCATAATGCCCAGTGATGTGTGATCCTAAAACGTCAGCACTCCTACTCTGATATGCTTGACACACATGGCCCCAGAGCTCCCCAGGAAGGCAATAGAATAGGCTAACTGTAGCTCTGGCTAGCTGGTTCCCAGTAGAAGTGTAGCCTGGGCACCAAGCTATAGCTAGCTATATGTAGCGGGTCTCTTATGTACCACAGGAGAACCAAGAAATGAAGAGCGACACCACGGCTGTCTTTTGGGCTTTTATGTTGATCTGCAATAGTATTGTGAAAAGACAGGACAGGAACACATCAGTCTCCAAGGCACCATCTGACAAGTTGTTCTTTCTCTCTCAGTGTTTTCTCAGACTCACACAATCACACTCATACATAAAGCCATAATGTATACTATAAAATAACCAGTCCTTTATACAAAGAATGTATAATCTTAATTCTTAGACCATAGAACCATACCTGCAATAGTATTGTGAAAAGACAGGACAGGAACACATCAGTCTCCAATGCACCATCTGACCAGTTGTTCTACACAGGAGCATGAAGAAAGGTAAAACACATATCCTGTCTCACATCCTCAATTCATTGCTAGGTGCTTTCAGTGTTGACCGTACCAAAATACAACAACTCATGTACAAAAACACTGCAACATAAACAAGTTACAACGTGAAATCGCCTTTATTCCATTCAGGCTGTAGAGGACCAAACTACATCTACTTGATTACCAACAACGACGAGACGGCCTACAGGGAGGAGGTGAAGGCCCTCGGAGTGTGGTGTCAGGAAAATAACCTCACACTCAACGTCAACAAAACTAAGGAGATGATTGTGGACTTCAGGAAACAGCAGAGGGAACACCCCCCGATCCACATCGATGGAACAGTAGTGGAGAGGGTAGCAAGTTTTAAGTTCCTCGGCATACACATCACAGACAAACTGAATTGGTCCACTCACACAGACAGCATCGTGAAGAAGGCGCAGCAGCGCCTCTTCAACCTCAGGAGGCTGAAGAAATTCGGCTTGTCACCAAAAGCACTCACAAACTTCTACAGATGCACAATCGAGAGCATCCTGGCGGGCTGTATCACCGCCTGGTACGGCAACTGCTCCGCCCACAACCGTAAGGCTCTCCAGAGGGTAGTGAGGTCTGCACAACGCATCACCGGGGCAAACTACCTGCCCTCCAGGACACCTACACCACCCGATGTTACAGGAAGGCCATAAAGATCATCAAGGACATCAACCACCCGAGCCACTGCCTGTTCACCCCGCTATCATCCAGAAGGCGAGGTCAGTACAGGTGCATCAAAGCTGGGACCGAGAGACTGAAAAACAGCTTCTATCTCAAGGCCATCAGACTGTTAAACAGCCACCACTAACATTGAGTGACTGCTGCCAACACACTGACACTGACACTGACTCAACTCCAGCCACTTTAATAATGGGAATTGATGGGAAATGATGTAAATATATCACTAGCCACTTTAAACAATGCTACCTTATAATGTTACCTACCCTGCATTATTCATCTCATATGCATACGTATATACTGTACTCTATATCATCGACTGCATCCTATGTAATACATGTATCACTAGCCACTTTAACTATGCCACTTTGTTTACATACTCATCTCATATGTATATACTGTACTCGATACCATCTACTGTATCTTGCCTATGCTGCTCTGTACCATCACTCATTCATATATCCTTATGTACATATTCTTTATCCCCTTACACTGTGTATAAGACAGTAGTTTTGGAATTGTTAGTTAGATTACTTGTTGGTTATTACTGCATTGTCGGAACTAGAAGCACAAGCATTTCGCTACACTCGCATTAACATCTGCTAACCATGTGTATGTGACAAATAAAATTTGATTTGATTTGATAATGCAACGCCAGCACCAGTCGGCAGCTCAGCTAAGCGTCTGCATCACAGAAAGATATGCTAGCTAGCAACAGCAGCACTTTTAGCACTCTGTAAACTATATTAATAACAATACAACTCGGAAAGTTACATGTTTCAATAGTCTCCCACTCCCTTATAACAATATCTACAGCATTAACCTTGGGATGTTTTATTTATTTCACGTTATGGACTTCTACAAAGGAGTCATCTGCAACACATAACTTTCTCTCAGTGTTTTCTCAGACGGAGGAGAACGGGAGCTACGGGTAGTACCAGGGTGTTGGTAGGTGACACAAGCACCCAGATTAAATAAAATACATTTAATGAAACAAAACCCGAAGACGTTAACATCATTCAGCTACTGCAGCTGCCTACCTAACATCAACCGGCAGCACCAGTAGCGCAATAATTAAAAATAGACACCAAAAGTAGAGTTCCTGGCGATCATAGCGATCTGACTCCCCCCTTCTGTCTGAACTTGGAATATTCCTGTTCGCGGGCTTTGGCCACTGACCTTCAACCTGGTTGTTCTGTCCTGCGAGGTGTACTATTCTAATAATTTGAAGTTTGATGGAATAATCATTTAAACTCTACTACATATAGTCGAAGGCCTCCCCAGTAGTCCCCTGAGCCTCTACCAGTGCCTGTCTAGATGGCATCCTTTCTTCTAGTTGGTCACATGGCCTCTGATCCAGGTATAAGACAACAACTAAATTAAATTCTATGTGTAATGGTTTTTACATGTGTTGCTGGTCAAATTTTAAAGTTTGTTTTTGGCTATTGCTGTAATTTAGCTTCGTAATAAATATATTTCTTAAACTCTGTGTAGAAATACATTTCTTTAAATTTCATTTTTGCAAAGCTGATAACTGGTCATTTTAAGAATCTAACATTGACATAGACAGTTCTTTAGGGAAATTGTAATCATAACATTTTACTGTAGGTTTAATTTGGTTAATCTCACGTCAATGGCTGATAACTTTCTCAGTGTGTTATTGTGTCTTACACATGTACAGCCTGAATTCTGACACTTTGCCCCTCATTCTTTTGAAAGTCAGCCTTCGTTTAACCCTTTAACTCCATAGACTTATGTATTGTGGTTTTCCCCCATCATGTTCATGTCATATCTGCTTACAGGGACTGAACAACAGGGGGCAGTATTGTCCAGCATTGTAGAGCAATGGGAGTAAATCAGTCTTCAAAGAGTTTGAAACCAGCCAGTTTTAATTTTGGATATCGCTGTATTTCAAGTGTATCAAGCTAAACTTTGTGGCTGTGTGATGTTGAAAAAAAAACTTTCTGTCATTGTGAATGATTTGTATGAGCAGCCTTGACAGTTAAATGGGCTGAAATGACTCAGATACTCAACTACAATAATGTTCAACATTGAAATCCCAGGCATCCAGCTGTTTCATCCCTCCACATCCAACAGATGCTTCTAATTTCAAAACAACACTGAAGTAAATGGCTTTTGCGCCTTTATATTCTCACACTTTAACAGAAATGCTAATGAAGGCTCTTTATATCATCTCATAGTGTGTTTTGCGAGCTACTGTGCTGTCTGCAGCTGGGCCGTTTTTTTTAAAGAGCAGCGAGAGCCCACGCTGAGCAATAGCAAAAAAAAGCTGTAATTTCAGAGTCTGCAAATACTTTGCAGGAAATGATTGCGGTAAGCCAAGGAAATTACATAGACTCTCGACTCTTTCTATATATAAATCTCTCTGTCACTCCCCCATGTGGTTGACTTGCAGCATTGCACATCATTTCCACGTAACCCTATCAGTTCTGAGACCCCAGTAAAAATCGGCTTTTCATTTATACAGTTGCATTAATGAGTTTTATTAACAAATGTAAAAAAATATATAAAAAAATACATTCAGTCATCAGAAACCGGATAAAAATAAATTTATATGAATGCCGTGAGTACAGAAATTGTTTACATGTGCAAGTACAAAAACATGTTACGTGTTCGTGTGAGTCTCAGTTTTTCATAAATCACTTTTAATAGTTTTGTAGCTCAAACCATTCTGACTCTACAGATGTTTTTGGAAGAGGTCCCCAGCCACGGCCCCTTCTGGGACCTGCCCTCGTCTCACTAACACTGATCTAGCTCAGCCCCTGTTAATCACCCAGACTAATGATTGGTGCCAGTGGATGCAGAATAAATAGACGAATCCAAACACACAATGTTTAAAAGGGATTAGAATTCCTAAATCGCGATGGTGGGATTCATTGGGTTAACTGACCTTGTCGTGATTCTACACTCAACAGCCAGGTGAACATAGTAGCTGACTTGGTTGGCTGTTGACCAGCTACCCTGTACATCCCTCACTCATACAACCCCCATACATCCAGCCAAACACCTGTTTGGAGTTTCCTGTCAGGACTAGACAGTGTCTCATTGAGGAGCACAGACAACTGCCCAGGGGACAGCGGAGCACAGCTTAATCTATCTGCCTTTCTGAGCACCTAGCTTGCCTGTGTGACCCGCTGTTGTTCCTACACTGTGCGTTAGCGGTGAGCCAGAGGTGAGTTGTTTGGCAAGCTGCATTCTCCCCCCTCACATCCCACAGACAGACAGGAGCTGCTGTTTCTTTCATTCACCCCCTTAGGTGAGTTCAGTGTGTCCCTACTGGCACCCTATTCCCTGTATAGTGCACTACTTTGGGCTCTTTTCAAAAGTAGTGCACTATATAGGAAATAGGGTGACATTTTGTTCAAAAGTAGTGCACTATATAGGGAATAGGGTGCCATTTGGGATGTCTCCCAGGACTGTCAGTCCTGGGAGTAGAGCCACAGCACCGACCTCCAGTCCTGAAATAGCTCATTGATTCATCAAGCTCTTTCCAGTCTCCAGGTCTGCAGGTTAACTCAGCCAAGGACCATTTCTTTCTCTTGTTTCTGAGCCAGCGACGCGATTTTCCTGGATGCCATTTTTATTTGAGGATAAATCAGAGCAGAATCTTGTCAGCCAGAACCTGAAACTTACTTGGGGGAATGACACATCCTCCTGATTTACCGTGTTAGTCGGGAGCCTGGGTTAAATGAAGACCTTCTAAAAGCCATTCCAGAGCAAAGTCCTTTTCTCTTCTCGTCCCCTGGGATAACAGTGAATGATGGAATGGGGTGGGTGATTAAACCACTGATGGCTTGTTAAGAGCAAGGCTATGTGTTCAGAGCCCTTGAATGAGGTTTTCTGATGGGTTGGTAGTTGTCTCAGAGAGTATCTAGTCAGGGGTTAGGGGCATCTCCTTCACAGCCCTTTACCGCTCCCTTATCGCTACAGACCCACCTCGCCACAGGGACAATCTATATATAACATATATTTCAGTCAGGCTGATATGAAAAGGAGGGACAGAAGGAGGGTAGAGGGAAATAAAATAATGGTTGTTTTGAGTTGTATTTTAAAGGGGCAATCAGTAGTTGCTATGTGCATTGTTGGACTTACAAATGAAAGAAACCCATTGATTATTGAAGAATGTAACTTATAAATGCCTCATGAGCTTAGTTCAACTGTCTAACCCCATCAGAACCCAAAATATAATATTGTTTTACTCCAATGTTTGTAAACAAAGCAAAGGTGAAAAAACACTGTATAGCCTCAAAACATGGTTAAAACTATAATGCTGACCCCATCCACTGTTATGCATAAAAAAACTACGTTCTGACCCCATCAACTGTTATGACAGACGGAAGGAGAGAATGCTAATGCTAGGATGTTCCACAGGCTAACTAAAGATAGTTCCCAGATCAGTAGGACGTGTTAAGTCCCCCTGTAACCCCTAACCCACGCCATACAGGATGTTCCACAGGCTAACTAAGGCTGAACATTTGGCATGGATGGGCACCTTTCCACTGGCCCTGTCCCACTTACCATGAAATCCTTTTATCCCTGTCTTTCACCGTCCCCTCTGAGGCTTAGGTGGTATCCTCATTTAAAATGACATGGAATGGTTCCTCCTGATAGTGCCTACAATGAGGCTCCAACCCAGGTACTCTGCCTTGCTAGCACACGTGACCACCCTCCTGAAGCATCTTACCAGTCGACGCTATGTGAAAAGCTAATTATTCACTGGCTCCATGACATGCTACATGAGCATCCGAGAGGATAAAAGAGAAGAGACGACTTATCTTGATGTTAACATATGATCTGCCATATCAGTTAGGATGGTGACGTGATCTGCTATACATCCGTTATGATGTTAACATATGATCTGCTATACATCCGTTATGATGTTAACATATGATCTGCCATATCAGTTAGGATGGTGACGTGATCTGCTATACATCCGTTATGATGTTAACATATGATCTGCTATACATCCGTTATGATGTTAATATATGATCTGCTATACATCCGTTATGATGTTAACATATGATCTGCCATATCAGTTAGGATGGTGACGTGATCTGCTATACATCCGTTATGATGTTAACATATGATCTGCTATACATCCGTTATGATGTTAACATATGATCTGCCATATCAGTTAGGATGGTGACGTGATCTGCTATACATCCGTTATGATGTTAATATATGATCTGCTATACATCCGTTATGATGTTATCATATGATCTGCTATACACCCGTTATGATGTTAACATATGATCTGCTATACATCCGTTATGATGTTAATATATGATCTGCTATACATCCGTTATGATGTTAACATATGATCTGCTATACATCCATTATGATGTTAATATATGATCTGCTATACATCCGTTATGATGTTAATATATGATCTGCTATACATCCGTTATGATGTTAATATATGATCTGCTACATCATAACATGAGCTGTTTACCATCCGGTCATGTAATATCCATTTAATTTATTTCAAATAACTGCGCCCAGTTCTGGGTGAATGTGAAAGATACCAGGCTTTGGCTGTGAGTTGTTGCCAATATTGTGTACAAGGCCAGCCATTCAGGTCTCTAGTTACTGTTATCCAGGCAAACATGTCCGACAGAGGTGTGTGTGTGTGTGTGTGTGTGTGCAATAACATAAGTGAGATTTAACAAGGCTTGGTTATGTCATGTCATGTGCAGTGTCTGACAACAAAGTGGCACCCGCTAGTCTTCTAGCAGTTGACGCACTTTATAAAAAAAGACACAGTCATATGGGTAAGAACAGTCCTTTACTTTGTCTGTTGAGAGCCCTGCCCCCTTTTCAACACAAGAGTGCGACATCAAACGATTTTCACTAAGCACTGGCGTCATTTCCAGCAGTAGGGTGCGTCAACAATCTACAGGTAAAAAAACCAAAAGGATGTCATCATCATTAGGTGCTTTATAATATATGAAACGGGAATGTTACGAAAATATGTTCAAATCACCCTAAAAAGACACATATATCTTATCTATATATTTATATCATAATTAAATATAGTACCCGTCAAAAGTTTGGACACACCTACACATTCAAGGGTTCTTCTTTATTTTTTACTATTTTCTACATTGTAGAATACATCAAAACTATGACATAACACATATCATGTAGTAACCAAAAAAGTATTAAACAAAACTAAATATATTTTATATTTATATTTTGATGACAGCTTTGCACACTCTTGGCATTCTCTCAACCAGCTACACCTGGAATGCTTTTCCAACAGTCTTGGAGTTCCCACATATGCTGAGCATTTATTGGCTGCTTCTCCTTTACTCTGTGGTCTAACTCATCCCAAACGATCTCAATTGGTTTGAGGTCAGGTGATTGTGGAGGCCAGGTCATCTGATGCAGCACTCCATCACTCTCCTTCTTGGTCAAATAGCCCTTACATAGCCTGGATGTCACGTTGGCACAAATGACTCGGGAGACAGACGCAGGAATGCGTAATAGTTTTTTTTATTAAGCACCAAATTACGGCGTGCCGTGTAAAGACATGGGGACGAAGACGAAACAAACACAAAACAAAAACACAGGGTTGAAACCCAAACAAAAGAGCGAGGAGTACCTGATGGACTGTCGTTTCTCTGTGCTTATTTGAGCTGTTCTTGCCATAATATGGACTTGTTTTTTTACCAAATAGGGCTATCTTTTGTATACCACCCCTACCTTGGCTCAAATGCATTAAGGAAAGAAATTCCACAAATTAACTTTTAACAAGGCACACCTGTTAATTGAAATGCATTCCAGGTGACTACCTCATGAAGCTGGTTGAGAGAATACCAAGAGTGTGCAAAGCTGTCATCAAGGCACAGGGTGGTTACTTTGAAGAATCTCACATATAGAATACATTTTGATTTGTTTAACAGTTTTTTTGATTTGTTTAACACATGATCCCATGTGTGTTATTTCATAGTTTTGATGTCTTCACTATTATTCTACAATGTAGAATATAGTAAAAAATAATGTAAAACCCTGGACTGAGTAGGTGCGTCCAAACTTTTGACTGATACTGTATATAAAAACATTCTACACAAAAATAGAGCCAAATATGTACAGAACAGCCCCCCCAAAAAACTCTTAAGATTAACAACGAGCAATATACATATATAGATATATACGGTATATACACATAGGATGCTATGGTGCAATAGAAGGGATCAGGCAGTGACAACACAAACAATCACAAAGCAGCCATCTGCAGCAGCTGTTCTTTGAACTGTTGAGCGTGGTGTGAGAGATCCGTGACTCTGTCCACCATGTCCTGAACGGCGGCTGTGTTGGGGTAGTGCAACGCGGCCGTCTTAGTGGCTCCCACCACAGTCTTCAGCAGGTCGCAAAGCACATTGCTAGAGTTCATCACCCGGTTGGCCACCTCGGGCGTGGCTGCCTGCCTGGACAGAGTGTCCCCAATAAATACCAGTTTGTGAGTGCTGAGGATGACAAACTTGCTGTGTGCCACAAAGATGCGGGGCGGCTGGCCAGCGCCCACGCAGCTGAAGAAAGCGTCCACGGCCTTGAGCAACGTGACAAAGTGCTGCTGGCACTGGTCTGCGTAGAAGCCCAGCAGCTGACGGTCCCGCCCACACAGCTGGGCCCTGCCTCCTGTCAGGGAGGGGGAGGGAGAGGAGGAGGTGTCTGACGGGGAGGAGGAGGAGCCTGTCGGGTGCTGGTGGGAGATCCACTGTGTGATGTCGTTCTCCACTGGTTTGATCACCTCTTGCTCCAATTGCTTGAACTGGTTCATCTGTGAAGGTTGAAAGAGAGTGGATATTTCTTTCTTCATATTTACACAAACTAGTTAAGGATTGTGGCGAGACGGGGGACGGAAATCTCTCGTACACAATAAACATGATGAAAATACATCCTACCTGTCAATTCCATCATATTAGTATAAAACAGAAGGAATTATCATAATTTTTCCATAGAGAGCGTAACATTAACATTAAAGTAATGGAGGATTACAGGAGTGAAAAGGTTAATCTCCTCTTCTATGTATGTGTGCCCTGAGGCCTGCCTGGTGGGCTGCTCTGTCAGAGGGAGACAGATGTTCATGCAGTACATGTTGGCGCTGCTTTGTTCTAGGTACCTTCTATGAACCCATGCTAGAAAGGTCATCCACTGCGTGTTTCATTGAATCATGTTTGTTCCATAAATGATGTGAATAGTACAAAACAGAGAAGAACAGAACAGAGAAGAACAGAACAGAAAAGAACAGAACAGAGAAGAACAGAACAGAGAAGAACAGAACAGAGACAAATAGAACAGAACAAAGGAGAACAGAACAGAACAGAGAAGAACAGAACAGAGAACCTACTGGGCACAGATGTCAATTCAACATCTTTTCCAAGTTATATTCAACGTAATTTCATTGAAATGACGTGGAAAAAACTTGGATTCAACCATTGTCTGCCCAGTGGGACGCCGCCAAATTTACCCTAGTAAAACTGACTATCCTACCGATCCTCGACTTCGGCGATGTCATCTACAAAATAGCTTCCAATACTCTACTCAGCAAACTGGATGCAGTTTATCACAGTGCCATCCGTTTTGTTACTAAAGCACCTTATACCACGCATCACTGCGACCTGTATGCTCTAGTCGGCTGGCCCTCGCTACATGTTCGTCGCCACTGGCTCCAGGTCATCTACAAGTCTATGCTAGGTAAAGCTCCGCCTTATCTCAGTTCACTGGTCACGATGGCAACACCCACCCATAGCACGCGCTCCAGCAGGTGTATCTTACTGATCATCCCTAAAGCCAAAACCTCATTTGGCCGCCTTTCCTTCCAGTTCTCTGCTGCCTGCGACTGGAACGAATTGCAAAAATCTCTGAAGTTGAAGACTTTTATCTCCCTCACCAACTTTAAACATCTGCTATCTGAGCAGTCCATCGGTATATAGACCACCCAATTTACCTACCTCATCTACCTCATCCCCATACTGTTTTTATTTTATTTAC
Organism: Oncorhynchus tshawytscha; assembly: GCF_018296145.1. NCBI lineage: Eukaryota > Metazoa > Chordata > Actinopteri > Salmoniformes > Salmonidae > Oncorhynchus > Oncorhynchus tshawytscha. Next base: position 10,106,345 of record NC_056441.1, on the reverse strand, counting down.
TTTTCTGCTCTTTTGCACACCAGTATCTCTACCTGCACATGTTCATCTGATCATTTATCACTCCAGTGTTAATCTGCTAAATTGTAATTATTCACTTCTATGGCCTATTTATTGCCCAGCTCCTCATGCCTTTTGCACACAATATATATAGATTTTAAAAAAAAAGTTATTTACTTGTTTATTGTTTACTCCATGTGTAACTCTGTGTTGTTGTCTGTTCACACTGCTATGCTTTATCTTGGCCAGGTCGCAGTTGCAAACGAGAACCTGTTCTCAACTAGCCTACCTGGTTAAATAAAGGTGTTCTCAACTAGCCTACCTGGTTAAATAAAGGTGTTCTCAACTAGCCTACCTGGTTAAATAGATGTGTTCTCAACTAGCCTACCTGGTTAAATAGAGGTGTTCTCAACTAGCCTACCTGGTTAAATAGAGGTGTTCTCAACTAGTCTACCTGGTTAAATAAAGGTGTTCTCAACTAGCCTACCTGGTTAAATAGATGTGTTCTCAACTAGCCTACCTGGTTAAATAAAGGTGAAAAGAAAATAAGAACAAAGCAGAACAGAACAGAGAAGAGGAGAGAGAAAAAAACCTTTACCTGTTCCTGTCCCAGCTGCACCTTGCTCTGTTTAATGATGTTCTCTTTCTCCAGGAGCTCTTTCTGTTGACGCTCAAAGTCCTCTTTTCCCTGAGAAGAAACAAGAGTGTGAGAACTCAACTAAGAAAGCAGACTTAAATAGAAGGGTGGCTACATACAGTACATAGGGTAGCTACATACAGTACATAGGGTAGCTACATACAGTACATAGGGTAGCTACATACAGTACATAGGGTAGCTACATACAGTACATAGGGTAGCTACATACAGTACATATGGTAGCTGCATACAGTACATAGGGTAGCTACATACAGTACATAGGGTAGCTACATACAGTACATATGGTAGCTGCATACAGTACATAGGGTAGCTACATACAGTACATAGGGTAGCTACATACATAGGGTAGCTACATACAGTACATAGGGTAGCTGCATACAGTACATAGGGTAGCTACATACAGTACATAGGGTAGCTACATACAGTACATAGGGTAGCTGCATACAGTACATAGGGTAGCTACATACAGTACATAGGGTAGCTACATACATAGGGTAGCTACATAAATAGGGTAGCTACATACATAGGGTAGCTACATACATAGGGTAGCTACATACATATGGTAGCTACATACAGTACATAGGGTAGCTACATACATATGGTAGCTACATACACAGGGTAGATACATACATAGGGTAGCTACATACATAGGGTAGCTACATACATAGGGTAGCTACATACATAGGGTAGCTACATACATAGGGTAGCTACATACATAGGGTAACTACATACATAGGGTAGCTACATACATAGGGTAGCTACATACATAGGGTAGCTATATACATATGGTAGCTACAGTGCATTCGGCAAAGTATTCCGACCCCTTCTCTTTTCCACATTGTGTTACGTTACAGCCTTATTCTAAAATGTAGAAAATATTTTTTTCCCCTCATCAATCTACACACAATATCCCATAATGACAAAGCAAAAACGGGTTTTTAGAAATGTTTGCTAATTTATATTTTAAAAAAATTAAGTATTCAGTATTCAGACCCTTTGCTATGAGAATCAAAATTGAGCTCAGGTGCATTCTGTTTCCATGATGATCCTTGAGATGTTTCTACAATTTGATTGGAGTTCACCTGTGGTCAATTCAATTGATTGGACATGATTTGGAAAGGCACAGACTTGTCTATATAAGGTCCCAGAGAGTTGACAGTGCATGTCAGAGCAAAAACCAAGCCATGAGGTCGAAGGAATTGTCCGTAGAGCTCAGAGACAAGATTGTGTTGAGGCACACATCTGGGGAAAGGTACCAAAAAAGTTCTGCAGCATTGAAGGTCTTCAAGAACACAGTGGCCTCCATCATTCTTAAATGGCAGAAGTTTGGAACCACCAAGACTCTTCCTAGAGCTGGCCGGCTGGCCGCCCGGCAATCAGGGGTGGGGGCCTTGGTCAGGGAGGTGACCTTTATGGTAGAGTGGCCAGACGGCCTTTATGGTAGAGCCAGACGGAAGCCACTCCTCAGTAAAAGGCACATGACAGCCCACTTGGAGTTTGAAATAACATTTTATGGTCTGATGAAACTAAGATTGAACTATTTGGCCTGAATGCCAAGCGTCACGTCTGGAGGAAACCTGGCACTACTACTAAGCTGAAGCATGGCGGGGGCAACATCATGCTGTGGGGATGTTTTTCACCAGGGACCGGAAGACTAGTTAGGATCGAGGGAAAGATGAACTGAGCAAAGTACAGAGAGACATGCTCATACTCAAGAAGACTCGAGGCTGTAATTGCTGCCAAAGGTGCTTTAACAAAGTACTGAGTAAAGGGTCTGAATTCTTATGTAAATGTGATAGAATTGTATTTTATTTTTATAAATTAGTAAAAAATTTGAGAAATCAGTTTTTGCTTTGTCATTATGGGGTATTGTGCGTAGATTGATGAGGGGGGAAATAACAATTTAATCCATTTCAGTATAAGGCTGTAACATAACAAAATGTGGAAAAAGTCAAGGGATCTGAATACTTTCCGAATGCACTGTGCACACAGAGAGTAGCTACATACAGATTGTAGGTACATGTATGCTTATAAAATACATAGCCTCATTCAACCTTTACTTGCATTCCGCTCGATTAAGATCTGCCTCTTCCTTGATGAACATATGGTACAACCCAATAGGCTGATACAGCCTGACTACCTCTACACTGTAAGCAGCTAGCACACACATCCTGAATACCACCAGATCATCCAAGGGTCAACCTTCCAAGGGTCAATAAGGGTCAACCTTCCAAGGGTCAATAAGGGTCAACCTTCCAAGGGTCAATAAGGGTCAACCTTCCAAGGGTCAATAAGGGTCAACCTTCCAAGGGTCAATAAGGGTCAACCTTCCAAGGGTCAATAAGGCAGCAACACACCTTAGAAGCTGTAAAAGAATTTCACATCCAAGCTCTCATACATACATCAGGGATCATGTCTTGACATGAGTGGCTAACATCTTACCTACAATGCCTTGCAAAAGTATTCACCCCCTTGGCATTTTTCATATTTTGTTGCATAACAACCTGTAATTTAAATCGATATTTATTTGGATTTCATGTAATGGACAGACACAAAATAGTCCAAATTGGTGAAGTGAAATGAAAAAAATTACTTGTTTAAAAGAATTCCCAAAACAATTATAGAAAGGAAAGTGGTGGGTGCATTCACCCCCTTTGCTATGAAGCCACTAAATAAGATCTGGTGCAACCAATTACCTTCAGAAGTCACATAATTAGTTAAATAAAGTCCACCTGTGTGCAATCTAAGTGCCACATGATCTGTCACATGATCTCAGTAGATATACACCTGTTCTGAAAGGCTCCAGAGTCTGCAACACCACTAGGCAAGTGGCACCACCAAGCAAGCGACACCATGAAGACCAAGGAGCTCTCCAAACAGGTCAGGGACAAAGTTGTTGAGAAGTACAGATCAGGGTTGGGATATAAAAAAATATCCGAAACTTTGAACATCCCACCGAGCACCATTAAATCCAAAAATATGGCACCACAACAAACCTGCCAAGAGAGGGCCGCCCACCAAAACTCACAGACCAGGCAAGGAGGGCATCAATCAGAGGGGCAACAAAGAGACCAAAGATAACCCTGAAGGAGCTGCAAAGCTCCACAGAGGAGATTGAAGTTTCTGTCCATAGGACCACTTTAAGCCGTACATTCCACAGATTTGGGCTTTATGGAAGAGTGGCCAGAAAAAAGCCATTGCTTAAAGAAAAAAATAAGCAAACACGTTTGGTGTTCACCAAAAGGCATGTGGGAGACTCCCCAAACATATGGAAGAAGGTACTCTGGTTAGATGAGACTAAAATTGAGCTTCTTTTTTTTCAAGGAAAACACTGTCTGGTGCAAACCCAACACCTTTCATCACCCCGAGAACAACATCCCCACAGTGAAGCATGGTGGTGGCAGCATCATGCTGTGGGGATGTTTTTCATTGGCAGGGACTGGGAAACTAGAATTGAAGAAATGATGGATGGTGTTAAATACAGGGAAATTCTTGAGGGAAACCTGTTTCATTCTTCAAGAGATTTGAGACCGGCACGGAGGTTCACCTTCCAGCAGGACAATGACCCTAAGCATACTGCTAAAGCAACACTCGAGTGGTTTAAGGGGAAACATTTAAGCCCAGACCTCAATCCAATTGAGAATCTGTGGTATGACTTAAAGAATGCTGTACACCAGCGGAACCCATCCAACTTGAAGGAGCTGGAGCAGTTTTGCCTTGAAGAATGGGCAAAAATCCCAGTGGCTAGATGTGCCAAGCTTATAGAGACATACCCCAATAGACTAGTTATACACTCTCAAGTTTTCTGTTTCTTTGCCTTATTTCTTGTTTGTTTCGACCCCCAAAAAATATTTAGCATCTTCAAAGTGGTAGGAATGTTGTGTAAATCAAATTATACAACCCCCCCAAAATCAAAATTTAATTACAGGTTGAAACCCCCCAAAATAGGAAAAATGCTAAGGGGGGTGAATACTTTCACAAGCCTTTGTAGCTACCTTTTTTGTCTTAACTAGCTACCCTAAGTTGAATGTTCGACTGTACGTTGCTCTGGATAAGAGCATCTGTTAAATTACCAAAATGTAATCTAAATGTAACATCCAAGTGGTGAGTCGGGCTAGAGTCAGAGTCAGAGTCAGTCATACCTGCAGATGGACGTAGTCATAGTCCTCCATCCAGCTCTTAACACACTTCTCACTATTGTTCATGTTGCCTTTGTCTTGGCTGGAGGGCACAGGAAAGGGCTTGGTGTGGCCCTTGTAGTTATCACTATCTGAGGGTGGAGAGGTTAGAGGGTGGATGACGGCCTCCTCGGGCGTACCACCCCTGGGGTAGGAGGACCCGTTCATGGTGGGTGCTCGTCTAAAAAGCAGCTCAGCATTACCCCCCACGGAGGAGGCCAGCTGCTTGGCGTCGTCGGGCACCGTCCTGGACACCATGACAAAGCGATCCAGGTCGTCACTCTTGATCTGGTGCTTGGAGGCGCTGGAGATGGTCACGGTGTTGAGGGCCCAGCCGCAGTTCTCCAGGCTCTGGTAGGTCTGCAGGATGATCTGCTGGGAGTCCTCCAGCCTCCCCAGCTGCCTCCTTAGCTTACTGTGCAGGCTGGGGTCTGACAGGGCAGTGGCGTTGGCCGCAGCACCCCTCCCAAACACCACAAAGTCTCCCAGGGCTGCCCGCACCCGGTCTAGCACGGTGCGCACCTCGTTGGTATGGCGCTCCATGAAAGGGTAAGTCCTCCAGTGGGGGGAAGAGGCCAGGCTCTGCAGGGCCCCGACTGAGGCCTCTACCGCCTGCTGCTGGCGGCACAGCCTCTGTACGGCCTGGTCCACATCCAGGGCCAGCCGGCCCTCAGCGCTGGAGACCGTGGAGGTGGAGGAGGTTGACATGGAACTGTGTGTGGAGCCCGTACTGGAGAAGGACAGGCGATTCACCCCATCCGTCACGTCCCCCAGAGCAGGGGGGATGTCATATACGCCTTGGCCCTTCCCCCTGTCCCTCTCCTGGGGGGTGGAGCGGTGCTGGGAGGGGGGCTGCTGCATCCCCCTGGGGATGTCATACAGGTCCCCCCGAGGCACCGCCCCAGAGAGCTGGTGGGAGGGGGGCGGCACGTCATAGATTCCCTCGTTGTCATTGGCAACGGGGCGTTGGAGGTGGTGGGGGCCAATTGGCTGGGAACTGGGGGGGAAGTCATAGTTTGACTGGGGGGACAGGGAGGCTGAGGGCTTGGTAAAGGTGGGAGGGGGTACGTCGTAGATGCCCTCCTGTTGTTTGTGTTGTTTGAGAGGCTGGGGGAAATCGTAGTTCCCCTCCTGGAGGGCTGGGGTGTTCCAGCAGGGAGGCACAGAGTACACCTGTGGGAACAAGACAAACATTTGTTGAGTGCCTCAGACTACAGTAAGGAGGGCAGTAGACAGCGATTCAACCAACAATGCCTCATAGCTACCGACACACAGCTTACCTATATCAATATCATAGTTACAGACACACAGCTTACCCATATCAATATCATAGTTACAGACACACAGCTTACCCATATCAATATCATAGTTACAGACATTTACATTACCCATATCAATGACAAGCACACTTTGCATCACAATATTTTTGTCAGATATTGAGGAACTGAAAGTACTGTTTAGTTTCTGTTGATTCTATATGTGTTAATCTAAATATGGTGTCTGTCTATTCCTCTATTTCTTCCACCATGATAACTCCATATCAACTTGAATATGACAAGCACTATAAGCAATAAACAGCTAGACCTTTAAAACCAGTATAGTCCTGACAGAGTGGAATAAGGATTGTGAGGTACAGTACATATCATGCAGCATTAAAGTGGAGTTGTATAAATAAAATTAATGAGCTGTAAGTGATTTCACTCAGCCTTGAAATCCACTCCTGAACCCAAAATGTAATTAGGAGCAAAACAAATAACGGGTTCCCACATATTTAATGTTATTACAAAGCAACTGATGTCCCTAAACCTTGACTGGTCCTGGAACGCTGGTTATTAAAAAGCAACTGATGTCACTAAGCCTTGACTGGTCCTGGACAGGCCTGGAACACTAGCTATTATGATGTCATTAAGCCTGCTGGCCCTGGATAGGCCTGGAACACTGGCTATTATGATGTCATTAAGCCTGCTGGCCCTGGATAGGCCTGGAACACTAGCTATTATGATGTCATGAAGCCTGCTGGCCCTGGATAGGCCTGGAACACTGGCTATTATGATGTCATTAAGCCTGCTGGCCCTGGATAGGCCTGGAACACTAGCTATTATGATGTAATTAAGCCTGCTGGCCCTGGATAGGCCTGGAACACTGGCTATTATGATGTCATTAAGCCTGCTGGCCCTGGATAGGCCTGGAACACTGGCTATTATGATGTCATTAAGCCTGCTGGCCCTGGATAGGTATGGAACACTAGCTATTATGATGTCATTAAGCCTGCTGGTCCTGGATAGGCCTGGAACACTGGCTATTATGATGTCACTCAGCCTGGGCTGGTCCTGGACAGGCACAGAAGTTAATATAAGACAACCCAGGTCATGTCTCAAATGGCACCCTATTCCCTACATAGTGCACTACTTTTGGCCACTCCTTTCTACCACATCCCTATTGGCCCTGGTCAAAAGTATGCACTATATAGGGAATAGGGTGCCATTTGGTACATTTGGTACCCAAGAGAAGTAATCATTTATTCATTGACTTTCCCTGCGAGAGAGAATGCTATTTTGGCAGGCAACACTTTAATTTAGGGAACTGCAAAGAAGTCATAAATATGATCATTTGACATATTATTCATTTATTACCAGGCAATTAAGAGGAAAACTAGGACCTGTATCAATAAACGCATAGTAACATTCTCCGGACTTAAACGGCTACCGCTTCCTACAGGCCTTCTGTATGCTGTCTCTCCATGTGGGCAGTGTTTCTGTGTGTAGTATGAGTGGTCCCAGACATACCCCTTGTGTGGAGGGAGGGATATCGTAAACCCCTTGTTTCCGAGGGTCCATTTGAGTGGATGGAGGAATATCATAGATTCCTCCTTGGGGACGAGCATTCCCATGTTGTCCGGGAGAGTGTGAGCCCATCAGTTTCCCAGGAGGAATGTCATACACCTGGAAAACATGGAGACATTCCCAAATCAGGATACCATAGATGACATTACATTTACAAGGCAGAATTAGCTATGTGAAACACAGAGGCTGTGTCTGAAATTGCTTCCTGTTCCCTTTATAGTGTTTGGCCATGTCTCTACACAGCTGCGTTTCATATACAGTAGCTAATTGCATACGGTGAAAGGTTCCATTTTGGAATAGTCCTGATGGATTGAAATAGGCATTGCTATAGACCGTGTGTAGTTGAGTGAGACACCTACCCCCTGTGGTCTCATTGGAGGAACGTCATAGAGGTCCTGTTGGTTATGCTGACCAGCGCTGTAGGCATAGGACTGTCCCACTCCTGTCGGGGTCACCACCTGTCCACACCAGGGGCGAGGCGGGAAGAAACAAGACATGACAACAGGTTCATGACAGTTCCAACAGTGTTAGCCCTACAAATGCTTAACCTGTACACCAGTCAGTTTGTTTCATGTTGTCATGCCAACGAGTGGCATGATGGCACAAACAGACTGGTACCCAGGCTACCAAGTAGTGGCATGATGGCACAAACAGACTGATACCCAGGCTACCAAGTAGTGGCATGATGGCACAAACAGACTGGTACCCAGGCTACCAAGTAGTGGCACGATGGCACAAACAGACTGGTACCCAGGCTACCAAATGCTAGCCCCACATACTGTTTATTCACCCTGTATGTCCTATGAGTTGATAATGTAGTCCCTGAGTCACTGTGACTCTAAACCTGCACATCTCTCTTGACTATCATAGCTGGGTCACATTCATTAGAGCACACAGTAGTAAAACGTTTTGCAGTGGAAAACAAAAACAGATGTTTCCTATTGGACATGTTCAAGTATTCCCCCCTCCCCTTCATGCCTTTCTCAGTCTGTTTTCTTACGTTTGGTGACTAGTGTATATGAATAACCCTATTCTCTGTTAGTGTCCCAAATTTCACCCTATACTACTTTTGACCAGGGACAAAAGTAGTGCACTATATAAGTAATAGGGTTCGATTTGGGATGCAGACCCAGTCAGTCCTCTCCTTATGTGACCCTGCAGCAATAATAACGACTCAGACCAAATCAGTCCTGACTGTGCATGGCTCAGCTTACTCACAGAGCGCCCTCCAAACCCAACCATGTGATAAACAGAAGCCTGGCAAGCAAAGGGCCAATGATGTGGGAGAAGGCTGGATCCAACCACTTAGGCAGCGGCGCTATGGCCAGAAATGTCACAGGAAAGCCATGGAATGCGTCCCAAATGGCACCCTATTCTCTATGTAGTGCACTACTTTTGACCAGAGCTCAGCCAACAGGGCTGGGGCCAGAAACAACAAAATAAAAAAACTAAAGCCATGAAGTAGGGGACTGAGCTGTCATGAGGTGTGATGCTGCAAGTGAAAACAGACGTCCCAGGACATGGGTGACACTTCGGGTCCTCGAAAGAGGAGAGACAAGAAAGAAACAGCCCAAAAAGGCAGTAATGCAGTGACAGCTTGTTCCTCCCTATCCAGCATTTTCATTCATGGGTCTCTCATTACACTCACAAAAGTTCCAAATAGAGACATTTTGAATGTCATATTATGGCTAAGTACAAAAGGGAAAATAAATGTACATAAATATGGGTTGTATTTGTTGTATAAATCTTGCTGCTGCTGTGATGGCAAACCATTTCACCCAATAGATATGGGATTTGTTTTATAATTCTTTGTGGGTCTGTGTAATCTGAGGGAAAATGTCTCTCTCTCTCTGTCCCATCCCCCTCCTTAGACACACAACCCACTAGCATCGCCACACTGGAACACGCAAGGTTCACTGACAGGGCTGGAAAACGGGACCCATACATACGCCTTCCAGTTACAACAACAGAGAGACTGCCTGTAAAGGGGGGTGCGTGTTGGTGGCAGGGAAGTCAGGCGCTAAGAGAACGAACTTGGTATAAACGGAGTTCTTTAATAAATGCTGACAAAACTCCAAAATGTACAAAATAACAAAGTGGGTATAAAACCCGTCGCACACCAACACTAAATAGCACATCACATACAATCAAAACAATCCCGACAAGGACATGAGGGGAAACAGAGGGTTAAATACACAACATGTAATTGATGGGATTGGAACCAGGTGTGAAGGAAGACAAGACAAAACCAATGGAAAATGAAAAATGGATCAGTGATGCCTAGAAGGTCGATGACGTCGAACGCCGAACACCGCCTGAACAAGGAGAGGGACCGACTTCGGCGGAAGTCGTGACACTGCCTCTCAAATGGCAACCTATGCCCTAAGTAGTGCATAGGCTTATAGGGCTAGGGTCAAAAGTAGTGCACTATATAGGGAATAGGGTGCCATTTGGGATGCACTAAGAGGTCTCTTCTTTAGTCTGAATGATCAAAGGTATAACCCCAGCATTATACCCCATCCATCCACCCGACTAAGATGAATGTCTCAGTGGACAGAGACAGAGGGAGGGAGAGACAGAGAGACAGAGAGGGAGAGAGAGACAGAGACAGAGAGACACAGAGATAGAGACAGAGAGACACAGAGATAGAGACAGAGAGGGAGAGAGAGAGAGAGACATATAAAGACAGATGGAGAGGTATAGAAAGGGGGAAAGGGATGAGAGTAGAGAGGAATGCCATTCAACCCAGACCCTGACTGAAGACCCTGAGTGAAGACCCTGAGTGAAGACCGAGTGGAGGTTTTATACAGGGGGTACCGGTACAGAGTCGATGTGGAGGCTATATACAGGTGGTACCGATACAGAGTCGATGTGGAGACTTTATACAGGTGGTACCGGTACAGAGTCGATGTGGAGGCTTTATACAGGGGGTACCGGTACAGAGTCAATGTGGAGGCTATATACAGGTGGTACCGGTACAGAGTCAATGTGGAGGCTATATACAGGGGGTACCGGTACAGAGTCAATGTGGAGGCTATATACAGGGGGTACCGGTACAAAGTCAATGTGGAGGCTATATACAGGGGGTACTGGTACAAAGTCAATGTGGAGGCTATATACAGGGGGTACTGGTACAGAGTCAATGTGGAGGCTATATACAGGTGGTACCGGTACAGAGTCAATGTGGAGGCTATATACAGGGGTACCAGTACAGAGTCAATGTGGAGGCTATATACAGGGGGTACCAGTACAGAGTCAATGTGGAGGCTATATACAGGGGTACTGGTACAGAGTCAATGTGGAGGCTATATACAGGGGGTACTGGTACAGAGTCAATGTGGAGGCTATATACAGGTGGTACTGGTACAGAGTCATGTGGAGACTAGGTGGTACCGGTACAGAGTCGATGTGGAGACTATATACAGGTGGTACCGGTACAGAGTCAATGTGGAGGCTATATACAGGGGGTACCGGTACAGAGTCAATGTGGAGGCTATATACAGGAGGTACCGGTACAGAGTCAATGTGGAGGCTATATACAGGGGTACCGGTACAGAGTCAATGTGGAGGCTATATACAGGGGTACCGGTACAGAGTCAATGTGGAGGCTATATACAGGGGTACCGGTACAGAGTCATTGTGGAGGCTAAGGTACAGGTTATACAGGGGGTACCGGAGTCCATGTGGACAGAGTCATTGTGCTGAGGTACAGGTTAAACAGGGGGTACCGGTACAGAGTCATTGTGCTGAGGTACAGGTTATACAGGGGGTAACAGTACAGAGTCAATGTGCTGAGGTACAGGTTATACAGGGGTACCGGTACAGAGTCATTGTGCTGAGGTACAGGTTATACAGGGGGTAACAGTACAGAGTCATTGTGCTGAGGTACAGGTTATACAGGGGTACCAGTACCGAGTCATTGTGCTGAGGTACAGGTTATACAGGGGGTACCGGTACAGAGTCATTGTGCTGAGGTACAGGTTATACAAGGGGTACCGGTACAGAGTCATTGTGCTGAGGTACAGGTTATACAAGGGGTACCGGTACAGAGTCATTGTGCTGAGATACAGGTTATACAGGGGGTACCGGTACAGAGTCATTGTGCTGAGGTACAGGTTATACAGGGGGTAGCGGTACAGAGTCATTGTGCTGAGGTACAGATTATACAAGGGGTACCGGTACAGAGTCAATGTGCTGAGGTACAGGTTATACAGGGGGTACCGGTACAGAGTCAATGTGCTGAGGTACAGGTTATACAGGGGGTACCGGTACAGAGTCATTGTGCTGAGGTACAGGTTATACAGGGGGTACCGGTACAGAGTCATTGTGCTGAGGTACAGGTTATACAGGGGGTACCGGTACAGAGTCATTGTGCTGAGGTACAGGTTATACAGGGGGTACCGGTACAGAGTCAATGTGCTGAGGTACAGGTTATACAGGGGGTACCGGTACAGAGTCAATGTGCTGAGGTACAGGTTATACAGGGGGTACCGGTATGTGGAGGCTATATACAGGTGGTACATCGATGTGGAGACTTTATACAGGTGGTACCGGTACAGAGTTATGGAGGCTTTAGGGGGTACCGGTACAGAGTCAATGTGGAGGCTGGTGGTACCGGTACAGAGTCAATGTGGAGGCTATATACACGTTGTACCGGTACAGAGTCAATGTGGAGGCTATATACAGGGGGTACCGGTACAAAGTCAATGTGGAGGCTATATACAGGGGTACTGGTACAAAGTCAATGTGGAGGCTATATACAGGGGGGTACTGGTACAGAGTCAATGTGGAGGCTATATACAGGTGGTACCGGTACAGAGTCAATGTCATTGTGCTGAGTCACAGGTTATACAGGGGGTACCGGTACAGAGTCATTGTGCTGATACAGGGGGTACCGGTACAGAGTCAATATGGAGGCTATATACAGGGGGTACTGGTACAGAGTCAATGTGGAGGCTATATACAGGGGGTACCGGTACAGAGTCACTGGGAGGCTATACAGGAGGTACCGGTACAGAGTCAGTCATATGGGGGTGCTGAGTCAATGTGGAGGCTATATACAGGAGGTACCGGTACAGAGTCAATGTGGAGGCTATATACAGGGGGTACCGGTACAGAGTCAATATGGAGGCTATATACAGGGGGTACTGGTACAGAGTCAATGTGGAGGCTATATACAGGGGGTACCGGTACCGAGTCATTGTGCTAAGGTACAGGTTATACAGGGGGTACCGGTACAGAGTCATTGTGCTGAGGTACAGGTTAAACAGGGGGTACCGGTACAGAGTCATTGTGCTGAGGTACAGGTTATACAGGGGGTAACAGTACAGAGTCAATGTGCTGAGGTACAGGTTATACAGGGGTACCGGTACAGAGTCATTGTGCTGAGGTACAGGTTATACAGGGGGTAACAGTACAGAGTCATTGTGCTGAGGTACAGGTTATACAGGGGGTACCAGTACCGAGTCATTGTGCTGAGGTACAGGTTATACAGGGGGTACCGGTACAGAGTCATTGTGCTGAGGTACAGGTTATACAGGGGTACCGGTACAGAGTCATTGTGCTGAGGTACAGGTTATACAAGGGTACCGGTACAGAGTCATTGTGCTGAGATACAGGTTATACAGGGGGTACCGGTACAGAGTCATTGTGCTGAGGTACAGGTTATACAGGGGGTAGCGGTACAGAGTCATTGTGCTGAGGTACAGGTTATACAGGGGGTACCGGTACAGAGTCATTGTGCTGAGGTACAGGTTATACAGGGGGTACCGGTACAGAGTCATTGTGCTGAGGTACAGGTTATACAGGGGGTACCGGTACCGGTCATTGTGCTGAGGTACAGGTTATAAAGTCAAGTCATTGTGCTGAGGTACAAGTTATACAGGAGGTACCGGTACAGAGTCAATGTGCTGAGGTACAGGTTATACAGGGGTACCGGTACAGAGTCATTGTACAGGTTATACAGGGGGTACTGGTACAGAGTCATTGTGCTGAGGTACAGGTTATACAGGGGGCACCGGTACAGAGTCATTGTGCTGAGGTACAGGTTATACAGGGGTACCGGTACAGAGTCATTGTGCTGAGGTACAGGTTATACAGGGGTACCGGTACAGAGTCATTGTGCTGAGGTACAGGTTATACAGGGGGTACCGGTACAGAGTCATTGTGCTGAGGTACAGGTTATACAGGGGGTACCGGTACAGAGTCAATGTGCTGAGGTACAGGTTATACAGGGGGTACCGGTACAGAGTCAATGTGCTGAGGTACAGGTTATACAGGGGGTACCGGTACAGAGTCAATGTGCTGAGGTACAGGTTATACAGGGGGTACCGGTACAGAGTCAATGTGCTGAGGTACAGGTTATACAGGGGGTACCGGTACAGAGTCAATGTGCTGAGGTACAGGTTATACAGGGGGTACCGGTACAGAGTCAATGTGCTGAGGTACAGGTTATACAGGGGGTACCGGTACAGAGTCATTGTGCTGAGGTACAGGTTATACAGGGGGTACCGGTACAGAGTCAATGTGCTGAGGTACAGGCTATACAGGGGTGCTGAGGTACCGGTACAGAGTCATTGTGCTGAGGTACAGGTTATACAGGGGGTACCGGTACAGAGTCAATGTGCTGAGGTACAGGTTATACAGGGGTACCGGTACAGAGTCAATGTGCTGAGGTACAGGTTATACAGGGGGTACCGGTACAGAGTCAATGTGCTGAGGTACAGGTTATACAGGGGGTACCGGTACAGAGTCAATGTGCTGAGGTACAGGTTATACAGGGGGTACCGGTACAGAGTCAATGTGCTGAGGTACAGGTTATACAGGGGTACCGGTACAGAGTCAATGTGCTGAGGTACAGGTTATACAGGGGGTCACAGAGTCAATGTGCTGAGGTACAGGTTATACAGGGGGTACCGGTACAGAGTCAATGTGCTGAGGTACAGGCTATACAGGGGTACCGGTACAGAGTCATTGTGCTGAGGTACAGGTTATACAGGGGTACCGGTACAGAGTCAATGTGCTGAGGTACAGGCTATACAGGGGGTACCGGTACAGAGTCATTGTGCTGAGGTACAGGTTATACAGGGGGTACCGGTACAGAGTCAATGTGCTGAGGTACAGGTTATACAGGGGTACCGGTACAGAGTCAATGTGCTGAGGTACAGGTTATACAGGGGTACCGGTACAGAGTCAATGTGCTGAGGTACAGGTTATACAGGGGTACCGGTACAGAGTCAATGTGCTGAGGTACAGGTTATACAGGGGTACCGGTACAGAGTCAATGTGCTGAGGTACAGGTTATACAGGGGGTACCGGTACAGAGTCAATGTGCTGAGGTACAGGCTATACAGGGGGTACCGGTACAGAGTCAATGTGCTGAGGTACAGGTTATACAGGGGTACCGGTACAGAGTCAATGTGCTGAGGTACAGGTTATACAGGGGGTACCGGTACAGAGTCAATGTGCTGAGGTACAGGTTATACATGGGGTACCGGTACAGAGTCAATGTGCTGAGGTACAGGTTATACAGGATGTCCGTTATTGAAACACAGGAACAAACAATCCGGCTACATTCTATTTCTCTCACTCACACATGTACCTTTGATTGGGAACACGTGCTACCAGATACAGCAGCCAGTTACCCTTTAGAAAACGTCAAAGTCCTGGACTAGAAGGTCCTTGTTGCTTTCTCCGTAGTCCCTACTACTTCCTATGGTGTGACTTTGTGTGGGAAAGTTGCAGCGAATGGACATAGAACACAAGGAGATCTCTGTTTGCAGTTCCCCGCACTCAAACTCAGTCCATAGAGATGGCTAATACAGTACCTGTTGAAGGCAGAAAGCCACAGGGACCAGTCTGGACACTCAACAGGAACATGTCAGGGTCAGTGTCCTAACTGGCACCCTATACCCTATACAGTGCACTATTTTTACCAGATCACGATGGGCTCTTTGTTAAAAGTAGTGCACTATAAAGGGAATAAGGTGCAATTTGGGACGTAAACAGCCACTTTGTGCTCCCTTCTTTCTGTCACTGGGTCCTCTCAGGCAATGCCAGACGCATACTGCTCATATATTTCCCATATACACCCTCTGTTTACCCAGCAAGCTTTGCTGTTGCGGCGGGCCCGGCCAGGGTACTTGGAGCTCCTAATGGTGGTTGGGTAAATATTGACCAGACCTCTTTAAGGAGGAGGTAACTTTGTGTTCGTGTAACTTTGTGTGGAGGCAGGTAGGTGTGCGTGTGTGTGTGTGTATGCTTGTAGGTGTGAGTGTGTGTAAAAAGACCCACTATGAGGCTATCGTCTCATTGCTCCATCACACGCTGATGACCTGATGGCACGTGTCAACGGTCCTATCAGACCTGTCAGTGGTGGCCGGGTCACACTAATGGTGATAATGACGCTTCCAACAATTGACCCCTTTGTTCCAACCGAATGGGATGATTCTATCTATTCTATCGTTTCCATTCATCTATTCGTCCCCCATCTCTCCCTCCCTGTCCTGTCCTTCCATCCCTTTAAGGGGTCTGCATGCTTCCCAGCCAAAACAGTTTCAGAAGAGTTTGTGTATATATTATGATGTCATTTTTTTTGTTCATTTTGGACTTCTGTGAGGGTTTTTTCATCTGTTTGGGCCCACAACATGTTTTGAAGCATGCCGATGTCTTTACCCAGCAGGACTGAAGCATGCCGACACCTTTACCCAGCAGGACTGAAGCATGCCGACACCTTCTCTCATATTACCTACCATTCCACCATCCCCACTCACCCCCTGGCTTCCATCCCCCATCTACTGTTCGCCTCTGTCAGCTTTGTCACTGAGGGAGGGCAGGGGTCATGCAGGCAGACTCCAGGATACATGTGGGTACCAGTGAAATTCAATCTGCTGCCGCCCAATAGGTGATTCAGAACGTAGAG